>NC_084737.1:34712571-34860071 GCF_033978785.1 Entelurus aequoreus
TTCTAAAAGTGTACAGCTGGAATTATATAAGAATAAGTGCCCTTCTTTCAGAATGATTTTACTAGTCATTGGACATTAACCAGAAAAAGGTCAGAAAATATTGAAAAAATACCATCCTGTACAAAGTTCTGTAATATAAGAGCTTGGTATGCCTTGTTGTGCTAGAACACATGCTGAGCAACATATTAATCTGAATCAGTCACATTCTTTGGATGTTATCCCCATAGAGTTTGTATCCCCATGGATGAATTTTCCTATATTATCCAGCACTGCAATGAAGGTTAGAATTTCTGCTCAGTGACAGCTATTCTTGGTGACATTTTTAGGAAAATATTTTAACAAATTGTAATCACAAAAAGCTGCTACTGTGGATCACCTTTGTTAAAATTAACAACTCTTCCCCTTTCTTTTCTACCTCACCCAACTAACCCCCTGTCTGGTTTCCTGTTTGCTCTTAGGTGCAGGTAGCAGTGTGCACCATAAATGCAATAGTGCCAAACACCGAATCATCTCTCCCAAATTGGACCCCCGCACAGGAGCCTACAGCAGCGCTCACTCTGAAGTACAAAACAACGACGTGTCAGAGGGGAAGACTGAGCACTGTGGTCATGGTGGAAGCAAAAACTCTGGTGGTGGGGGCGGAGGAGGCAGCACCAGGGAGAAACGCAACGGGAAAGTCCACAAGCCCATTTTGCTGCATCAGAACAGCACTGAGGTGTCATCTACCAACCAGGTCGAGGTGCCTGACACCACACAGAACTCCCCTGTGTCCATCAGCAGTGGCCTCAACAGCGACCCTGACATGGCTGACAGCCCTGTGGTGACAGGAATAAGTCATGTGGCCTCTGTCATGTCTGGCCTCTCGCAAGGGGTCTTTATGTCAGAGGTGACTGGAGACAACGTCTACAGCATGTCTCCAACTGGCGGCCCCAACACTCACCTAATGGGTGGAGATGCCAACTCCCAGGGCTTGGTGCTCTCTGATCGTCATAAATTTGCTTTCCCGAGTGGAGGAGTAGGGGAACCTGGGAATACGGGAGACAGTCTGTCCATGTTGTCTTCCGCAGGAGTTTCTGAAGAACTGGTGCTCTCAAGCAGTCTGGACTCTGGAAGTATCAAGATCCCAGAGACCAACATGAACTTTGACCCCGACTGCTTCTTGAACAACCCCAAACAAGGCCAGACCTATGGAGGCAGTGCAATGAAGACAGAGGCTAACTGTACCTCATCCTCCTGTGGGGTCAGTGGTAGTGCCAACGACACACTGCAGACCTCTCCTTCAATGTCAGATAATGGCTACAGCTTCAACTCAGCTTTAGTGAAGAATATTAAGACCGAGGACACATCCTTTGAACAGCAGCTGGCCGCGGAGAGTGGCTACCAAGTGGGGGCAGTAGTGAACTGTGGAAGCGGGGTGTCTGTGCCACCCAGTGCTGGCTCAGGCCAGGGTGGCCTCACTTTGACCCCAGCAGGATCCTTACTTCCTTCTGGTGGTGGTCTAAGTCCGAGTACCACTCTGGAGCAGATGGATTTCAGTGCTATTGATGCTAAGCAAGACTACACATCCAATGCTTCTACAGTGAGCTATGGTCGGGCCTTGTCTAGTCCTCACATGTCACACCAAAACCGTTCTCCCAGTTTCTTCCTTCAGGATACCTCTCAATCCAGCCAGGCTCAGCATGGGAGAGCCAGTATGGGCCAGAAAACACAAATAGTGGAGCACAACTCCCATGATTCTGGAGCTTATATGGGGCTGCAGGTTGTAAAGACCGAATCTCCTGGGAGCAATGGTCACCTCCACCACCACCAGCAGAACCGACATCGGGCCAGCTGTAATGGAGGCTCACCAACAAATGGCCCTGGCCAAGCTGGTTCCCTGCAGCTGCTACAGTACCAGGGGACATTCCCTGGTCTCGGCACCGAGCATGAGGAAGTAGTGGGTATCGAGCAGCCAGGCAGTGTCAGTTCAGGACAGGCTGGAGCCACAGAAAATGGTGCAGAGAATCTACTCAAGCAAGGGGATGAAATGCAGGCCTGTGTGGCGCGAAATGGAGACGGAGGTGGCCCTGAACACTATCTGCAGCAGGCATCTGATGGCGGAGGAGGAGGAAATGGTGGTGCGGGTGAAGGAATCACGCTTCACAATGGAAACAGTGATGGTAGCAATCTCACTCCACAGCAACAGCAGCTGCAGCCACTCCTCCAAGGCGCAGGCATGGTCCAGGGTCTCTACAACACTGTTGCAGCCCACCAAGGCCTGGGAGGACCAGCTAATAGTGGAGGAGCAGGGGGGGCAGGCATGGAGATTAGTCTGGATCACTTTGACATCTCTTTTGGAAACCAGTTCTCTGACCTTATTAATGACTTTATCTCAGTGGATGGCAGTGGAACAGCCATGTCCGCTGGAGGGACTCTCTATGCTCATCAGCTCGTCACTTCCCACAGCGCCGATGGTCAAAACACTGCTGGTGGGGCCCCCCCGCAGGGCCAGGAGGATGTAGTGGCCAGGGGTTCTGGCTACAACACATCAGAGCTCTGCCTTCAACCATGCTGCAGCCCCCAGTCTCTCAGTGGAGGAACAGGAGCAGGAGGAAACGCAGGGGAGGCAGGTTCACTGTCGTACATGAATGTAGCCGATGTGGTCTCTGCAGCCGTTGCCCACGGCACTCTGGGGATGCTCCAGGCCACTGGGCGTCTCTTCATGGTCACAGACTACTCTCCTGAGTGGTCTTATCCTGAGGTGAGTGTTTGAGCCATTACAGTAATAAAATACAGTTTATGATAGATCTGACTAGATAGATTAAACTATTCTTTTACTGTTATGGCATTCTACTTATTGCTTTTCATGACTCTTCATGACTGTTTGGATTGAGGTTTATTATTTTCCTAATTTGGTGATCCTTCCGTTCCAACGCTCTTATTTTTAGTTTCTACTTCCTGTGTGTTTTGCTTGTCAGCCACTGAGCGCTGGCTCCAACACCTGTCCTTGATTGGTAATCAGGACACACCCGTTACTGGTTACCAATCAGAGTGTTTCTTTATATGTCCTTTGAACAAAGCTGAATCATTGTGTTCCGTTTTGTGTTGATGCTCACTGTTGCGAACAGTATTTTCACTTATTTTGCTGTTATCGGTGTAGATCAGGGGTCCCGAAACTACAGTCCGCCAGCGTCCAAAATCCGGCCCGCGGGAAGTCACAAGTTTAAACATTTTTTTTTAAATAATGTATTTTTTTAAAATTATTATTTCTAAAAATCTGTCCTTTCTAATCCATTTTCTACCGCTTGTTACTCTCGTCGTCTCCTATCCGCTCAAGTAAATCTAATTGTTAAAAAATGCATTTTCCCATCGATAACGTGACATCAGTGGCAAGTGTGCCCTCTTTCAGTTAATTAGTGCATTATGAATATATATATATATATATATATATATATATATATATATATATATATATATATATATATATATATATATATATATATATATATATATGTATGTATACATATACATATATACATATATATATATATATATATATATATATATATATATATATATATATATATATATATATATATATATATGTATACATATACATATATACATATATATATATATATATATATATATATATATATATATATATATATATATATATATATATATATATATATATATATATATACATATACATATATACATATTAGGGATGTCCCGATCCGATATTTGGATCGGATCGGCCGCCGATATTTGCCAAAAAATGCGTATCGGCAAGGCATGGGAAAATGCCGATCCAGATCCAGTTTTTTTAAAAATTCCGGTTCGTGTTTTCCAATGCACAGATTTAAATAATACATTCCACTTTTCTGCTGCTCCCTAATTTCCGTTCCGCATTTTTCAGCACACCTTCAACACATCCACAGGTCTGTGTCCTAACCGTTAAGACTGCCATGTGAATTAAAAGTCACCGGTACAACCATCAGTCGTTTACCAAGCAAAGGTAACACGCAAGGACATTAACACATCCGACACTTATGTAGGATTAATTGAGGGAGAATTCAAAACCAGATGGAACAATCACAAGGCTTCTTTCAGAAGCAAAAGCCTGCGGAACACTACAGAACTCAGCAAACACATTTGGAATCTCAAAGACAATAATGTTGAATATTCAATAACATGGCAAATTCTTGCATCCAGTACACCTTACAACAGTGGTAATAAAAGATGCAACCTATGCTTGAAAGAGAAACTGTTTATTATATACCGTCCAGACCTGTCATCCCTCAACAAGCGCAGCGAAATTGTATCAGCATGTCGTCACAGAAGGAAACACCTCCTAGGTAACACATGAGCCAATCACCACGCCCCTACGCCTGCCTGTACCTACCCGTTCTGTGCCCTATATAAACCATGGTATGTGAATGCTTCTATTAAAATCGTCTGATGATTGAGGGAAACCCCTCATGAAACAGGCCTGTAGAGATGAAATAGTCTTGTGATTTTTCCCACACATACATATTACGCTCTACCACGGTATCGAGCACTATTTTTTTGGATAATCTAATATATATATATATACTGTATATATATACAGTATATATATATATATATATATATATATATATATATATATATATATATATATATATATATATATATATATATATATATATATATATATGTATATATATATATATATATATGTATATATGTATATATATATATATATGTCACGCGATGACTGAGTTACTTGCAGCGTCACCACAAGATGCAGATATGATAGACGGAATGCAGTTAAAAGTATATTTATTGAATATATACATACATATATATATATATATATATATATATATATATATATATATATATATATATATATATATATATATATATATGTATATATATATATATATATATATATATATATATATATATATATATATATATATATATATATGCATATATATATATATATATATATATATATATATATATATATATATATATATATATATATATATATATATATATATATATATATATATATATATATATATACACACACACACAGCCTGGCCCCCGGCCAAATTGTTTTAACCCAATGCGGCCCCCTGAGTCAAAAAGTTTGGGGACCCTTGGTGTAGATCATATTTTTGCTACCACATCAAGTGTAGACCTTTCTGTGCACTCTTTAGCTACACTAGTTTTCATTTGCATTCAATAAATATACTTTTAACTGCATTCCGTCTATCATATCTGCATCTTGTGGTGACGCTGCAAGCAACTCAGTCATCGCGTGACAGAATGACTCACCCCTGTCCTTTAGACATATAAAGCAGCCTGATTAGCAACCAGGCACAGGTGTGCCCTGAATACCAATCAAAGACAGGTAAGAGGGGCAGCAGATGCAGTGACAGGAAACGACAGTAAGTAGAAACAAGAAAAGAAGGGTGCTGGAACATAAATAACACCATCCATTCATCCATTTTCTACAGCTTGTCCCTTTCGGGGTCGCGGAGTGTGCTGGAGCCTAAATAACACCATGCACAGGAAAAATAACACAAGTCCAAAAACTGTCACGGAGGGCCATGACAATGCTTATGGAATTGCTGCATGTGTATCATATTTTTTTTACAATACTTCCCCCATAATTGCAGCTCTAAAAATACATTGTATGCGTGTCCCAATATGTCAGAAATTTTTGTGAAAATGGTTAGTCACAGTATGATAGCTGTCCACAAGATGGCAGTAAAGAACAAGAAAATAATCCTGCTACCCATTTATCTCCGGTTGTAGCATCCTACTATGGACGCTGGATGGCAGAATACAATAAGACTGTAATGTGTATTATTTTGAATAATATTTTACTGACTCTTTTTTTCTATATTTGTTTGACGTATTTGGCCACATAATAAAATAGTAATGCCGCATAATACACTTACAGTACAAACTATAACCACAATAATAAACTATAAGTGTTGAATTAGAATAATTCAAAACAAATCATCTTTGCAAAGTGTTGCAGCATGGTTATGTCATTGTATTATCCAGATAGACCTATGTGCAAACAATTGTGATGTTTGTTTTTCAGGGTGGTGTTAAAGTGTTAATCACTGGTCCCTGGCATGAGGCAGCTTCAAACTACAGCTGTTTGTTTGACCAGATTTCAGTCCCTGCCTCTCTCATCCAGCCAGGAGTGCTGCGCTGCTACTGCCCAGGCAAGATTGAAATAGCAATTGTATTACTTTACAAAGTAAATGGCAGTTAACCGGTCTTGATGTTAGTCATGAACTGAATTGCACATATTGTTCTACACATTTGAACTTGCATCACACCATAAATTGTATATTCTCTGAATTTCTGTGTGTGTTCTCTCCCCAGCTCATGACACAGGTCTGGTGGCGCTACAGGTGGCTGTCAGTAATCAGATCATCTCCAACTCTGTGGTTTTTGAGTACAAGGCTCGTGCTCTTCCCTCCCTGCCCTCTTCTCAGCATGACTGGCTCTCCTTGGATGGTAGGTCTTATTACATCCTCTCACTTGACCTTTATCCAACTCACTTTTTTACAAACTACCTTACATTATCTTATTACCTTTTTAATAATTTTATCGTCAAATTGTCTAAATAGTACATTAAAACTGCAATTTGTGATTACATCCTGCTGCACCATCATGAATTACACATATGCTCTTGCTTGTCTTCAGAATACATTCACGGCTCACACATTTACAGTCTTCTATATAGTATTTGAAAGCAATACTTAAGTAAAAGTACACGTTCTGACCAGTAAATTACTTTGGTAGAAGTTAGTCACCTCGCAAAATCAATTAATATAATATATAATATTACAAAATATAATATAATATAATATATCAGTGTATATTATATACTGTATATATAGTATGTAAATATTATATATATGTTATATTTCATATTGCTATTACGGTACATTTTTAGTCTACTTTATACCTGCATTATCTTTACAACACTTTCCATCCTTTGTAACTGAGCTACTGTGTGGAACAATTTCCCTTGTGGATCAATAACGTTTGTCTAAGTCTAAATGTAAAATACATGTTCACCTCATTTTGTATGTATGCTTTCAATAATCTGTCACATTTTTAATAAAATTATTGAACACATTTTTTAATAACGTATTACATTAAAAAGGTATTTCAAAATGTGGGTGCGCCACTTTTTGTCAAATAAAATTTGGTGAATGATATAATTAACCATCGGTTTTGATGCTTTAATAAAAAAACTATCACAGCAACACAAAACATTTAATCTAGAGTTCATTTTAAGCATCGAGTCGGATGTTTTATTGGTTAAACTAAAACCTTAGTGAATGCATTGTTACACACTTTTTATGAAATTACTCAAAGTAAAAGTCTTGATATAACATGTACTTAAATATTAGAAGTAAAAGTATTTTAACAAAGTAAGCATTTGAGATGTTGATGGTTGAAGTTTATTTCGAACATGTATACAGTTTCAATATGATACATCACAGTTTTTAGTTTTTATTTCTTTACATGTCCAAAAGAGAGTAGCCTCTTTCTTAGCCTTTTTCACTTCATAGCAGTTACTAACACATATTTTCACTACATGTTGTTAATTTGTACACAATTTACATCAATTCATTCTTAATACAATAGTTCGCTTCATAAATAGACAAGTCAGTTATGATTCATTTAATGAGATGAATAATACCTTATTTTCAAGAGATTCATGATGTTTTTCGTAATTATTCTTCATTGTACTTTACAGACACTTGTAACTTGAACAGATTCTTAAAGTGGATCATATCAGTACATTGTTTGACTTCTTTGCGTAATCCATTACATATTTGAATTCCACATACTGATATGCTGAATGTCTTAAGTGTTGTACGTGCGTACAAACGTTTTAAATGTGATATTTCTTTAAGGTTATCTTTCCCCTCTTTTGTTGAGAAGAATTGTTGTACATTCTTGGGTAGCAGGTTATAGTTTGCGTTGTACATAATTTTAGCTGTTTGCAAATGCACCAAATCATTGAATTTCAATATTTTGGATTTGATAAATAAAAGGTTTGTATGTTCTCTATATCCAACATAACTTGACGGGGCGGTATAGCTCGGTTGGTAGAGTGGCCGTGCCATCAACCTGAGGGTTGCAGGTTCGATCCCCGCTTCCGCCATCCTAGTCACTGCCGTTGTGTCCTTGGGCAAGACACTTTACCCACCTGCTCTCAGTGCCACCCACACTGGTTTAAATGTAACTTAGATATTGGGGTTTCACTATGTAAAGCGCTTTGAGTCACTAGAGAAAAGCGCTATATAAATAGAATTCACTTCACTTCATAATACTGTATATTATTCTAACTGATCTTTTTTGTAACACGGTTAGTGAATGAAGCGCACATTGGTAGTTGTTTCCCCATATTTCTACACAATAACTCAGATATGGTAACACTAGCGAGCATTAAAGAGTATGCAGTGAGTTTTGGTCTCAAACATATTTCTTGCCACCTTATGTTGTATATTTTTTATAGGATATTTATTTATTTACTATTATAACACCCAAAAATGTGTACTCTTTCAATGTGTACTCTTTCAATGTGTACTCCGTCTATTTGTATTTGTGTTTGACTTTTTTTTCTGTTGTTAGCGAATAGCAATTTTTAGTTTTTCTGAGATTCAAAGATAGTCTATTTTTGTCAAACAATCTCTTTAATTTGTTAATGTCTTCTATTATTATTTGTATTAGCTTCTGTGTGTTCTCTGCTGAACAAAACGCTGTTCGGAGGATGTTGACATACGGTATATTGTGGCTTCCTTGCAAAAAAAATACATAATATTCATGTACAAGAGAAGAAACTTCAACTTGTTAAACATTGAAAATAAACTTCTACGGCCATCTGACTCTCTCTCCCAACCGCTCTCTGTGTTATAAGAACAAACTCAACTGGTTTTAATGGAAACCTAATCACATAAAAATAATCTTCTACTCCAATTTAGGAAATTAACTCTTACAAATACAGCCACGGTTGAGAAACGTCACCATGTGGGGTTAGCAGTAACGGAAGTTCTGGACAAATGTTACCACAGGGGCCAAAAGAGGGGCTAGTGTTTAACCAGAGCGGCACATTAAACACGACAACAAATAGTATTTAAAGGTTATATACTTTATTCATGTAAACTTGGATAAACACTAATTAAATTAGAAAAATTATGGAAGACTCATTATAGTGGACAGTCGACGCTTAAGTAAGCTGTAAGTGATAGATAGGCACTGTCAGTAGTTTACACTAGGTGGCAGACGCTGCCATATTTCCTCAGACTTCAGTCAGCCTTAAATAATGCAGCTGTACATCTGCTGTATTTTATTTATTTTAGGCAGTATTGTACTTATCATTAGACCTTATATCAACACTATTACCAAACATTTTACAGCTAATTTGTGAGGTTTTTTTCTTACTGCAGTTTACTATAGCAGTGTTTTTCAACCTTTTCTGAGCCAAGGCACATTTTCTTCAGTGAAAAAATCCCGAGTCACACAACCCGCAGAAATCATTGAAAAATTAAACTCAGTAGCCGATATTGACAATTAAAAAGTTGTTCTCACAATTGTTGGATATTAATTTAAACCATAACCAACCATGCATCACGATAACTCTTGTCACGACCTGTCACATCACGCCGTGACTTATTTGGAGGGTTTTTGGGTGTTTTCCTGTGTGTTGTGTTTTAGTTTTTGTCTTGCGCTCCTTTTTTGGTGGCTTTTCCTGTTTTGTTGGGATTTTCCTTTTGCACTTTCATGTCTTCCTTGAACGCTATTCCCCGCACCCTCTTTGTTTTCGCAATCAAGACTATTTAAGTTGTGTGGACGCTATCCTTCTTTGTGGGGACATTGTTGATTGTCATTTCATGTACAGATGTACTTTGTGGACGCCGTCTGCTCCACAAGCTGTAAGTCTTTGCTGTCGTCCAGCATTCTGTTTTTGTTTACTTTGCAGCCAGTTCAGTTTCAGTTTCGTTTTGCATAGCCTTCCCTAAGCTTCAATGCCTTTTCTTAGTGGCACTTAGCGGCACTCGCCTTTAGTTTATTTTTGGTTTAAGTGTTGGATAAATTTTTACTTTTACCTACACGCTGCCTCCCCCATATTGTGATCACGACGAATGCAGCTGAGATAGGCTCCAGCACCCCCCGCGACCCCAAAAAGGACAAGCAGTAGAAAATGGATGGATGGATGGATGGACAAACCATGTTCCCGACATCTACAAAGCAATTATCTACCTGCTGCCACCTACTGATATGGAAGAGTATTACACGGTTACTCTGCCAAGCTCTAGACAGCACCGACACTCAACAACGGCACATTTGCGGATTATAATTAGTTTTGAAAAAAAAAATTTTTAACCCAATTCGGTGAAATTACATAATCTCCCACGGCACACCAGACTGTATTTCACGGCACACTAGTGTGCCGCAGCACAGATGTTGAAAAACACTATACTATAGGGTGACAGTTTGGACACTTTACTAGTCAGTTGACAGTTGCAGGTAGACATTTTTCATGGAGCCGATGGAGGTGGATGCACACTCTGTTGTCTAGGATGCAGACTGGCAATTAAATGTTATAAAGAACAAGATCTGTGTAGAAATTATTACAAAACTTATTATTTTAACATGGCAAATTGAATATTTTCTAGATTTTGTGTAGCAATCACTAATGTAAATATACTACAATGTACATGTCTTAACTCTTGGCCACATTTATAATTTATAGCAAACTACCGGTACTTTAATATATATTTGAAAATATTATTATGATAATTTAGTTTCTCAAGTAAAAAACGCTTTTTGAGAACTCGCTTTGGGACTTATCCCATGATAATAATCAGTGAGCTGATTTTAGATGGAGGGGTCAACTGCTGATTTGGAGAAACAAATAACTACTTATCTTAACGGTTTTCAGATCTAAACATAAGGAAAAGTAAAACAAAATAATATTAAAAACAGACACAGATTGACAGACATTTGTTTACTGTCTCTTATATGTCAATCGATACACATGTATACCTGTAAATTAATGTAATGGCAGCTAGCGTTAAACGTAGGTGGAAATCCTTCACTGCCCTTTAAATAAAACCAGTTTTACAAGTTTATGTGTCACTGACATGCCCATTTTCCTGACATTGTAGGTCTTGGCAATATGATGCGCTCTCACGACAAAACAGGTAGAGACTAACATCTCAACCAACACAAAAAGATGGTTTGTCAACATAGGCGCCAATCCCATGGGTGCTTCGGAGCCCGAGCACCGACGGACAATGCCGAGCACCCACGTTGGATTGATGGCAAATTCTTTCTCACCACTAAGCAAAAACCGCACATGTTCAGAAAAGTAGCATCAGATTTACCACCCGTCCGAGCACCCACTGGCAGAAATGTAGATCGGCGCCTATTGTTGTCAATGCCATACTGTGTCTCGCCTATCTGGGCACCCAGTGAAATATGTCCTTATATCCCTTTCTTCACATATAATAAATTAGATGCAACTTGCACAACTTGACAGTTTGAATATTCATGTAATACTTAATATCTGTACATCTAATGAAGGCATAGCAAGTCTGCCATTATTTCTCAACTTCATACACTAAAAAATGTTTGGTTAAAAAATAACCCAATTTTAACCCAACCGCTGGTTTAGAAAAGGACAAACCCCTTATTTGAGTTATTTTAACTCAACATTTTGGGTAAATTTTTTTAACCCAACTTTTGCGTTGAATTATTTAACCAAAAAGTTGAGTTATGATAACTAAATGTTGGGTTATTCCCAACCAAACTATTGGGTTGAATTATGTAACCCAAAAGTTGAGTTATGCTAACTCAATGTTAGTTGATTCATAACCCAACTACTGGGTTGAATTTATTTAACACAAATGCTAATTTGTGCTCACTACAATGTTGGGTTATTCCAAACCCAACTATTGGGTTGCGCAATTTAGCGCTCTTTGACCCAATAGTTGGTTAAAAATTATACATTTTCCTACTGGTTTGACCTACTCCCTCCCAACTACTGATCAAAATGATTTTTAATCCATTAAAATTTACTCAAAAGGAAGATATGAGTGACATTTTTTTTTTACAAGAATTGCCGTGTATGGTCATAGTAGTTCTATCCAGCATGCTCAAATTTTTCATGTACATAAGATGTGTGATTGTAAATAATGTTAATGAGATTAATCCCTAATAAAATTCCCTTCAAGAAAAAAGTACCTTTTTATTAAAGAAAGCCTTTGACCCAAAAATGCGTTACTCATTGAAAAACAACCCAAAAATGGTTCAGAGTTTTGAAAACCCAGAAATTGAGTTAAAACAATATACCCTTATTAAGATTAATTAAAGATTAAAGTACCAATGATTGTCACACACACACTAGATGTGGTGAAATTTGTCCTCTGCATTTGTCCCATCCCCTTGGGGAGCAGTGGGCAGCAGCGGCGCCGCGCCAGGGAATCATTTTGGTGATTTAACCCCCAACTCCAACCCTTTGTTGCTGAGTGCCAAGCAGGGAGGTTATGGGTCCCGTTTTTATAGTCTTTGGTATGACTCGGCTGGGATTTGAACTCCAACCTACCGAACCCAAAAAATAGATTGCTCTTCATAAAAATAACTCCAAAATGTAACCCAACACTCACAACTCATAAATTGGGTTATTAAAATAACCCAGAATTTTTTAGTGTGCAATAAGTGATATGACTATGTGTAGTCAGTAGGTAGAGCTTCTAAAACTAAATGTATGACACATTAGCCTATTGATATTGTTTCTTTTCACCGAGCCACTTATGTACAGTATGTGACACTGTGGTCCAGTAAGGGAAAGTTCTGAGGTGATGTCCAGTTGGCAAAGTCATGCTCGGCGAGAACTCTTGGCACCACCTAAAAGCCATACGGAATGCTGTCCTCAGAGTCCTTCGCTACAGGAATGATGTCAGTGTTGTCCTGTGCTGTGGCACTTGCAGTCTTTCCTGGTTCAATGCCACGGTGTGCAGCCAGCTTGGCGTATATTGACTGCAATTGCTGTATTGTGATTGTTGTTCCAGTCTCCTGTTTAAAAACGGAAACAGTACAAAATTAGATTATGCATTAGCACCCCTCATCTTGCAAGGCTTATTGGTAAAATATAAACAATCATATTTATGAAAAAAAAATACTAATATTTACAAAGAACATTATAGTTTCATTGTGTACATACCTGCCATGTGTACTGAATTAAAAACAAATTCCAGGTGATCTTGTATGTCAAGAGGACTGTCCTTGGAGAAGGACTGGCACAAAACGTTTCAGGGACTCAATACAAACAAAGAACCCTAAAAGAGAAGTAGGTTTGGAACAAATACTGTACATGAAACAAGTTGTATGCTTATTCATCATAATGTTTTACCTAACAACATTTTCCTCACATTTTAAAATATGTGGTTACAAAACGGTGCATATAAATCCATTACAAGAATAATTTTTAACAGATAATGATATATTCTAATTGCTAACCAAAGAAATAGTATCAAACCATACCGTCGTGTATTTTAGATAAACAGTCCATCCAGAGTTCTTCAGGGAGGTACAGGAAAGTGAAATGTGCTGTGCTGTTTGGCCCAAAAGGTGATTTGTAGCCCTTGCCAATTATATTCCTGACATTAAGCACATCAAACAATCTGTCTATCAACTGCAAATGTTGACAAGAGTAGAAACATGTATTACGCAAATGAAAAAAGGAGTTAGTGGAAGAAAAATGCATTGCATTGCAAGTACCTGTATGAATTGTACAGTAGCAGTGACATCTCTGAATTGTGGGTGACCAAGGTTTTGCATGCACTGTAGAGGAATATTTGGAAAGAAAAGTAAATAAAAAAAGTAAATAGGAGTCAGATAATTATTATACTACAAACTGCAATAACAGACTAATTAACCCTACCTAAAGTTCTACAGTACATACATTTTACATAATGAATTAGTCAATAGTTAAAATGTTTCATGAAATGTCATTTTACCACATTCATTTACTGATCATTGATCTATGCAGGTTATTGTTTTTTAACTACATGTTGTTAAAGTCTGGATTTCAGCCCTGATACATTGTATAGGAAATTAACATCCATGTAATAAATTAACCCAACGTTATTAATTTCAACCTTTTAAAATCTCTTAAACTCACTCATGGAAGGTCAGTCCGTTCCCCTTAATCTGTTTGTTTTTACATGTGGCATGAGCACACTGCCTTGGCATATTTCTTTTGGATTCACTTTCAAAACAAATTTGATGTGTTTGCTGTGCGTTCGTATGCGAAGTCTGGGGTATAATGGCGGACGAAAACCTTGCTGTCACGTCGTGACCTAGTTCCGGTCTAGGTTACTTATGATATCTATGGATATAGTATACAACAAGAACTTACCTAAAGTGTCCTTCGCTATTGGACTTTTCATATTCTTCATGTCCTCTATGTGCTATGTTCTCAATAGCTGTAAGGGACATCACTTCCAACTGTTTTAATGGACAGTATGTGCAGTTTTATTGTGCTTGTTTAGTGTGTTCTTTGTGAAGGTAATCTGCGAGCGATTTAACAGCCCTTTGATAATGTACTAAAAAACCTCTTCATCTTTCATTGTTGCTTTTCTTTTCACTTTTTAAGCAGGTGTTGAAACAAAATCAGTGACTATTTGGCATTTACTGTAAAATGTCCATGCAGCAATATGTACAGTCCATTGTGACAGAATATCAAAACATGGATTAGGATGATAGCAGGTTGGCCTGGAGCTCTGTCCTCAGTCTCCCATCAATGTTGCTGGAAATATAAAACACTAACTTTTTACTTTTACTAAAATCCAAATACCACATTCTAAAAAGCATGTGCAATCTATAAAATTGTGTGTGCTATTAGTGGGCGTGTTGCGTGCAATCTACTAACAATGCACATGCTATTCATAACTAGTGCCTTTTGCGTTTATTACTCAGCTTTCACCAGGGAGACACTCATTTACTGCACATCCATGTTATCCAAAACCCTCAAATCTAGACTCATCCCAGAACAAGCTAGTCAGATTACTTCTAGACCTCCACCCCAGATCCCAACAGGTATAAAAGAAAGGGCATCTCCATCCTCCTTCAAAACCGCAATAAAAGTTCACCTCCAGGCAGCTACAACCCTAAACTAACACCATCCCCGGATTGTTAATAATCAAATGTAAACAATCAAATGCAGATACTTTTTCTTATGCCTTCTGATCTCTCTCTCTCTCTCTCTCTCTCTCTCTCTCTCTCTCTCTCTCTCTCTCTCTCTCTCTCTCTCTCTCTCTCTCTCTCTGTCTCTGTCTCTGTCCACTACTTGCTGTCCATATCCTACCAAGTCAAACCTACACTGTTCCAATATCCATTTCTCTGTTCTCAATTGTTGATGACTGATGATAACAACCAAACCTAACCCCTCCCTCCACACCCCGGATTGTAAATAATTCAATGTGATTATCTTGTGTGATGCCTGTATTATGATGATAGTATATATCTGATAGTATATATCTGTATCATGAATCAATTTAAGTGAACCCCGACTTAAACAAGTTGAAAAACGTATTCGGGTGTTACCATTTAGTGGTCAATTGTACGGAATATGTACTTCACTGTGCAACCTACTAATAAAAGTCTCAATCAATCAATCAATCAGTCCTTTTATCATTCTCTTACGTGTGGCATATTGTTTTCAAACAAGCAGCAGACTTGTACCACTTGTTATGAGCATTTTAGAAGCAGTCCACGGCATCCAAAATTAAACCCACTATTTTTTTTTTGTGCGCTGCAGATGCGCTCATGGGCGAGAGGCCATGTATGACATTTCTAGTGCATTTGATCATCTATTATAACACCCCAAAATTATATTTATTTTACTCTCTCAATATCTACTTCGTCTATCTGAATATGTGTTTGACTTTCTCTTCTACTGTTACTGAATAGCATTATTTTAGTTTTAATAAGGTTTAAGGATAGTCTGTTTTTCTCATACCATATCTTTAGTTTATTAATTTATTCTGTTATTATTTGTATTAGCTTCTGTGGATTCTCTCCTGAACAAAAAGCAGGTGTGTTGTCTGCAAATAATACTAACTTTTAGTCCTTTGTAACTTTACAAATGTCGTTTATATAAAGATTGAACAATTTTGGTCCCAGTATTGATCCCTGGTGTACGCCACAAGATATATCTAGCTCTGTTGATGTATTTTCACCTAGCATCATGTATTGCTTCCTGATGGTTAAGTTGCTTCTTATCCAGTTTAAGACCAGGCCTCTGATGCCATATTGTTGTAATTTTGTAATTCAGATATAATTAATTGCAATTGTCTCAAATGCTTTTGTTAGATGCATAAACACTACTGCTTTCCTATGTTATTTTGATTAATGGCATCGATGTTGAAACGTTAGCTCTGTATTCGTATTGGTTCCATGTGAGTGTTCCACTATGTTTATGAATTTGTCCAATCTGTTGTTGAATAATTTTTCAATGATTTTGGAAAGCTGTTTCAGTAAAGAAACAGGTCTATAGTTTGTGAATTGGTGTTTGTTTCCAGTTTTATAAATTCGTACTACTCAGTGGCCTAGTGGTTAGAGTGTCTGCCCTGAGATCGGTAGGTTGTGAGTTCAAACCCCGGCCGAGTCATACCAAAGCCTATAAAAATGGGACCCATTACCTCCCTGCTTGGCACTCAGCATCAAGGGTTGGAATTGGGGGTTAAATCACCAAAAATGATTCCCGGGTGCGGCACCGCTGCTGCCCATATCTCCCCTCACCTCCCAGGGGGTGAACAAGGGGATGGGTCAAATGCAGAGGACAAATTTCACCACACCTAGTGTGTGTGTGACAATCATTGGTACTTTTACTTTACTTTAACTTTTGCTATTTTCATTTTGTTTGGGAATTTTCCAGTTTGAAGTGACAGATTGCTAACATACGTTAAAGGCTCTGAAATTTCTTCAAGAACCTTTTTTATCGCTTTCATAAAGCGATAAAACAAACCAAGACTTCAATTAGTTGAAGTCTTGGTTTTGGATTTTTTTACAATTTTGATTATTTCTTCTTTTGTCACATCAACGATTAAGATTAAAGATTAAAGTACCAATGATTGTCACACACACACTAGATGTGGTGAAATTTGTCCTCTGCATTTGTCCCATCCCCTTGGAGAGCAGTGGGCAGCAGCGGCGCCGCGCCCGGGAATCATTTTGGTGATTTAATCCCCAACTCCAACCCTTTGTTGCTGAGTGCCAAGCAGGGAGGTTATGGGTCCCATTTTTATAGTCTTTGGTATGACTCGGCTGGGATTTGAACTCCAACCTACCGATCTCAGGGCGGACACTCTAGGAACATCGAGTTGGGATATCTATAATATAATTGCATATTCTCCTCCCAGTAGGTGTTTTGATGATCAGCATTTATTTTGCATATCAATAAGGACAGAGATTCAAAATGGATTGCACGCCTTGTTCTGCTCACATAAGAGACAATTGATATGAAATGAAAAGGGATAGGATTTCGTAAGCTCTGTTTCTTCCTACTCCTTTTCGGTCATGCTGTAATGAGAAATGTTAACCGTGATGAATCATATTGTATGCATGTTCGAAATAAACTAACACCATAACTATAACAATCCACTTTGCACACGTTTAGTAGATCAAGTTTGCATGTGCTATCAAGTTTGCACATGTTTTACTACCGGTACATGCAAATATTTTGTAAATCAGGCCCTTAGAGCTGGACTGGAATATATTTCATGGACATGCTGATATCTGTGTTTACCTAAGCATTTATGTCTGTATGTATTTCAAAATGTAGACCTAGGGCCTGATCTATTAAAGGTTTGCATTTATTAAAACACGTGCAGACTTGATACTGCACGCAAAGCTGATCTACTAAACTTGTGCGTAGAGGATTGTGTTTCTTAACTGAGGAAAATAAGGAGATCAATCCATTTAGTGTCTGTCTTCATGAATATGCAGAGTATATGCTGATCATCAGAACGCCCACAATACTGGGAAGAGAAAATGCAAATATAATTATTTAACACACGCAGAGCGACTTATCAAGATTGAAATTGTTCTGAGCCGCTGTTTTGCATCCAAATTTAGTAACTATAGAAAGGATGGGCATACTGGCAATTGTGCAAAAATAGCTGTGAGTAAGGAGGCGATCGTGCTGCAACTCCGTCCTATATGGACTGTCAAAAATTAAAATATCAGACATAATGTCTATTCAGCAATTTTTTTTCTCATTTAATAGCTGCTGGACGACTTAAGAGGCTGATTAAAACAAATTCTATTGATGCTGTTTGTCGTGTGTTGACATTTTTTTATTGACATTCTTCTTTTTTAATATAAAAGATATATTACATAACACATCTCCCATATGAAAAAAAATGCATTGGAATATTCATTTTCTTGCGTCTGGAACATGCTTGCATTTACTATCAGCATCTTCAAAGAGCGCACCTTCAGCGGGCTAAAAAAGTGGGTACCATTGTAGATGCACTGCAGGACGGACTCTAAAATGTCCATAAAAAGTGGTACATCTGTGCTGCATGTTTCCAACATAGATAGCAAAACACCACAGGTAGGAGCATGATAACGTGAATGTGCAGTAAATGAGTGTCTCCTTGGTGAAAGCCATGGACTACACACGGAAACCTCACTTAATAGGGCAGTCTGCACCAGTTATCGTTTGTGCACACAGTCCTAGAAAATCACACGCAACACGCCCACTATTTGTACACACAATTTTATAGTTTGCACACGCTGTTTAGCATGTTGTATCTGCATCTTAGTAGATCCGGCACCAAGGAACTACTTTTAAAAACAAAATCTAGAGCTTTTTTGACACAAGGAACATTTACAGCAAAAAGCAGCATTTTAAGGACTCAGAGTAAACCTAACTAATTGTATTGCTTTCCAAATAGACATTACCTTCATCGACAGTCACACAGTCATGTGTAGCTATGAAATGAAGTAGTTTTACTTTCGACTCTTACAACAGGAGAAATTGTAGGTCCTTCGTTCCAAGACTTGCTAAATTGTTATTCAACACACGGCATGTTAGCTGCAGGCAGTGACACCTCCAATTCGCTGAGCTGCCTGATCCGTGCTTTATTTGCAACACCTGTGCACAAACATACCAACTTCCTGCCGTGTTGTGGGTCGGAAAAAATATTCCAAAAATAACAATGTATGTGCTTTCAAAGTGTTTGGTCAGCGAAAATTATTTTTAAAACATGGAATACAATACTTCAATTATTAGTGTGAAAAGCAGGCTTATTTAGTCACGGCAATGTTACCACCAAAAATGTCATCTGGATTCAAAGCTAAGTTAAAAAAGGCAGCTTAAAATTATATGAACGATGTGGATGGATTAGGGTTGTACGGTATATCGGTATGAGCATAGTACCGCGATACCAATTAGTCATTTTCGGTACTATAACGCCTCTGAAAAGTACCGGTCCCCAAAAAAATATGGAGAAAATACAAAGACCTGGATGAATTAGAACATACATATAAAATCCATGATGATTGGTTGGTGTTCATATGATGAGTCACAATTGGCTAAGGTTAGGGCAAAACTCTACTGACAGGTCAATCAGAGGCAAGATAAGGTGGGTCATTGAAACTAGTTGTCATGTTCTGTGGTCTGGATTATGTTTTGTTATTCTTCTGCTAGTTTTGGACTCCATAGTTCCTGTTTTTGTGCACCCTGGTTTGTTTTAGTTTCCATGACAACTCATTAGTTTCACCTGCCTCATTTGTTTGGACTCACGCACCTGTTGTTAATCATGACATTATTATTTAAGCCTGTAGTTGCCAGGTAGTCGGCCTGGCGACATTGTTCATTTCATGCTCTGTACTGATTCTTTCCATGCCATAGTTTCATGCTCGTTCCATGCCTTGCCACAGTAAGTTTTTGTTTATTCAAGCCACAGTCTAGTGAGTTTTTTTACTTTCATGTTTCATGTCACAGTTAGCGAGTTTTTTATGTCCTAAGTTTTTTTGCCTTTGCTTTCACGTGCGTTAGGCACGCTCGCCTTCGGGTATTTTTTGTTCCTTAGCCAAGTTGTGCCTCCGCTGTGAGCGCCTTTTGTTTGTACCTTTTTAGTCAAAAATTAAATCATGTATTTACCTGCAAGCCTTGTCCGGTCCTGTCTGTTTGCATCACGGGAAAACAATCCTCACAGTAATTTGCGAAAACCCTTCTGTCATGACACTAGTAAACAAAAGCATAGCAGTCACACACATGTCACATGACGACGAGGGAGTCGGAGACAGAGGGACGCTTCAAACTGACGACTCAAAAAAAAGAAAAGCATACTTTAAAATGGTTCCCGTGGGGAAGGGATTCTCTCCCGCAGATTTGATTTTTCCTTTCGGGATGAAGATGACGTGCAGGACACCCAAAATAATCTGTGTCCTTAGTCATATTTAGACAAAAGTATACATTTAGAGAAAACAATCCCCCAAACCTTAATTTTTAGTTGTTTACTTTGTACACCAAAATCATAACTGCTCTCTTCATCTAAGACGTCCAACACAAATTTAGGAACACACGTTAAGTGAGTTTAGTTCAGGAAACGTTTTACTGCACATAATCATTACCAAATCTTCCCAAACTACATATTGTTGTTGTTTTTTGTATTTGTTTGTTTGTTTGTCAAGATATAGATAGATGCTCTTTTTTTTACTGTAGGTAGAGAAAATGAATAACATTATAGGGGTGGGCCAAAGAAAAAACAAACTAAATAAATACGAACAGTGGGATGTGGGGACCCCTAAAGGTGGTTAAGAGTGTCCCCAGTTAAATGACAGCTAGTAAATAGTACTTATTGGGTCCATTTGTACACTTTCGGTTACATTAACATTGATACTATAATTAATGGGGCCCGAGCACCCACGGACAATGCCGAGCAACCACGTGGGATTGATGGCAAATAATTTCTCACCACCAAGCAAAAACCGCGCATGCTCAGAAAAGTAGCGTCAGGCTATGTCTACACTAAGCCGGATAACTCCTTAAACAAATACTTATGTTGCCTAAGCCTCGTTTCAGCCACACTAATCTATCGTTTAAGGTCCCCCCCCTCGGACAATGTTTTACACGGGTAAGTGTGCATTGTATTTCTTGAACCTCCGGCTCTTAGCTTTGTATGGACTCATTGATCGTTTACAAACTGAGTTCGGATAGGAAATTAAGTCAGAAAGACCGCGGCCACACAGGAAGTGACGTCAGAAAGTTCGCGCCACAGCCATCTTCATAACAACCGGAGCCAACCACTGGAAAGATGGAGGCGAGTCATCCAGACATGCCCGTGTTTCTCCTTCTTCTACATGTACAGACTCTTGTGGAAATCACACATGAATACCTTAAGAGAAGGAAACGCGCAATTGCAGCTATTTTGGATACAACACTTCTCAGACGGCAAGAGAACTTTCAAATGTTGAGGTCAGCTGTGATTCTACTTACTGAAAAACTTTGTCCCTTACTCCCGTGGATGTGATGAAAAAGGTAGCGTGTGCTTTGTATTACCTGGCCGTCGAGGGAAGACTACGGAAAACATCGAATGCATTTGGACTGGCAAAGCAGACTGTATCAGTTATTGTCCGCCATGTATGTCGCGGAGTCTATGTCTAGGTCCACAGTATATAAAGTCACCAAAAACGAATGGACAATGAAGGTGAAGGCAAAAGAGTGAGGAGTGTCCTGACCAGATATCTAGATCCCTAGATTGATTGTTGTAAAATGTTCTTTGTCACATTGTTTACTTCTACATGTCCATTAAAGATTTAATGAATGTATGATGGCTCAGGTGTGATTCACTACAATAGGGCCCCACAGCACACTGGATTCCAGTTAATTGAAATACCACAACACTGGATATTGTACAGATAAGTTCAATTTA
The DNA here is from genome assembly GCF_033978785.1 of Entelurus aequoreus. Lineage (NCBI taxonomy): Eukaryota > Metazoa > Chordata > Actinopteri > Syngnathiformes > Syngnathidae > Entelurus > Entelurus aequoreus. Next base: position 34,734,543 of record NC_084737.1, read on the forward strand.
ATTTAAGAACTTGCACACAAAGCAACGCTGGAGGTGACTATGACATGCGCATTTTCTGCGCATGCGTACTAGGTCACGTTGCGCCGGCGGACGGAGGGGAGGAGGGGATCTTAAACGATCATTGTGTGTGTGTGGACAAAAATAAGGTTAGGTGGGATTTACCCTGGATAACCTTCGCCGGCTTAGTGTGGAAGGGGCCTCAGATTTACCGCCCATCCGAGTACCCACTGGCAGAAATTAAAATCGGCGCCTATGCTCCCGCCACCCCTCAGGGGGCAACAGCAAATAATATGTGTCACAAGGAAGCGGCAGTGGGAGAGTAGAAGAAGGTGGCACTATGGACCCTGAAAAAAATCTAAATAAATCGCAAAAATCTGACTTTTACAGCGACTGGACAACAAGGTAGGAATGTATTGAAATTGCTGACTTTGTGATGTCTTTTTTATTCGTGGTTGTGTTGTTTTTGGCTGTTTAACTCTGAGGATCAAAACTGGTTAAACACATGTAGCGCTGAATTTGACCAGCGGAAGTTGTGTTAAACCACGTGTGCAATGTTTGTTGTGTGTATTAACACTAAACCTTGTATTTTATTCATGTAACAAACACAATGGACATTGTTTATGTAAAATACACAATGGACGTTGTTGAGGACACGGTGTGTGATATCTGCTGTGCTGCAGCCTGATATTCCTTGCCTCTGTCAGAAGGCTTTGACAACTACTCCAATGAATAGGATCTTCCAACTTTTCTTTCCAAACAGTATTTATTCAAATTTTTTGGTGTAGATCAACACCTATTTATCCATATATGGCTGGGTATGGGTGTATATGTGTGGTCTCTAAATAAAAGAGAAAAGAAGATACAACAATTAATACCAGTAGGTGACAGACAATAGTATTGATAATATAAACATCCTACAGTAAATGGTATTAGGAAATATCCATTTATGGGAGTAACAGCACCCCATTGTGGTTAAACACGGCAAGTTCAAGTGGGTGATTAACAACTACGCTATCACATTGTCTCCTCGGGAGGCTAATTAAACGTGCAAACCAAATGAAAATAAGGAATATGCTCTAAGGTGATGGTACCACAGATAACAAGACTACTTTAACATTTGTGCAATTATGACAATAAATGAATGCTAAACTACATAAATCACATTCAGCTTTACATGCATAACATTTCTGGGTCGCTAGTTTACAGTATAGCAATCACGCCGCAACTCACATCATCATGAACGCACACAATGTCTGCCAACAAAAGTAGGAGGCAATGTCTGTGGGAATAAAATTTGGGCATGACTTTCACAAAGTTTTGTGTCAGCTGCACACGTCACTAAAGGGGTATGTCTTCCTGGTCTTGCAGGTGACGTTACAGGTGAGCGAGGTGATTGACAGCCTATCACAGGAAGTTTTATACAGCCACCCCTTAATTTGTGAATCAAACTAGTAGTCCAATAGAAGTTATTGTGAAGGGCTGTCTTCTTTATCAGTAGGCATGGCCGGTAGATTGATAAGCTTGGCATCCTCCAATGTTGACCTCTGCAATCCTGATCCGTCCATCAGTGCTGGGAATGACCCGCGTAACTTTGCCAACTGACCAGAGGGCACGTGGTAATTGTGGGTCAACTACTACTACCTGACCCTCTGCTAAGTCTGAAGAGGATTGCCATCTCTGACGAAGTTTAAGGTTGGGCGGGTAGCACCGGGTGAACTGTGTCCAGAACTGTTCAGAGACAACTTGGCTATGCCACCATTTGCTTTTCCCTAGGAGTTCTCAGGTGCCATAAACTGCTTGTGGAAGAGAATCATCCAGCCGCCTCACGAGCAACATAATTGGAGTTGTATGGTCAGTGTCTGAAATGTCAGTGGACACATAGCCGAGCCGTTTGGAATTAAGTATTTCTCCCACCTCCACCAGAACTGTGGAGAAAACTTCCTCTGGGACGATTCGGTCTTTAAGGACTACTTGAAGAGAGGCTTTAACTGAACGGATTTCTCGCTCCCATGTGCCTCCAAACTGTGGTGCATGAGGAGGGTTAAATTGGAATGTAATTCTCTGCTCGTCAGTTTTTCTTGAAGTAGTTCAAGAGCAACGAAGGCCTTCTTAAGTTTTCTGTCCCCACCTCGAAAATATGTGCCCTGATCAGATATTAACTCAAATGGCTTTCCTCGTCTTGTGATGAAACGACTTAGGGCCATGAGAAAGGAATCTGAGTCCATACTGGGGAGCAGGTCCAGGTCGACACACCTCGTTGTGAGACAGTCCGCTCTGGTGGACCAGAAAACGGGTTGGCGAAGGTAGATTCGAGAGGAACGTAGGTCTACCATTTTAGGGATGACTGGCTTGCTGTGCCACTTCCTGCGCTCTAGACACTGGCTCTGATGTCTCTCTATAGCCTGTCTTCCGAAGAGCACCCTATAGGCTCGTCGCAGCTCCGCAAAGACTCGTTCATGGCCTGGATGCAGAAGTCAGTTGTCATTGTCTTTTATGATGATCAGGTTATAGCATTATGGGGTGCAGATTGCTGGTATCCAGATATTCAACTTCATACAAGTAACCTCTTACCCGGATCAGATGTAGGCTTTGATCCTACTCCGGTGCCAGTACAAGTAGTCGGCTGTTACGGAGCACAGTCCTCCCCTTCTGGAGTAACTGGACTTCTTCTGGAAAGCTGTCAAACTGTGCCTGTTTAAGGAGCTGAAGTTTAGTTTTCAAGCGCTGTGCAGCCTGTATGAGGTCAGGCATGTGGCATGCTGTGATTGGTCAGGCAAAGGGACATTGGCAATAGGAACGTAAGAACAAAAAGCTGATTTCTCTAACTCACTTTCATCTGTCAGGCCTTGGGTCGGTTGCACCGGTCAGCACTCTGATACCTGTTGTAGGAAGGTAGGCCCCTGGTTTCAGCAGAGTGGTTGAGCCAACTCCCTAAGTGATCAACCTTGGGTAATATCCTCTGCTGGGATTTGTTCAGATGGCATGTATCTCAAGTTGCCGGTCGCTGTCAGTTCTTGTATTTCAGCTATATGGGTTCCCACAAATACTTTAAAGTGACAATTGAGCACAGTGGTGGACTGTCCAAAGGGTGACGCGGGTGATGGGCAGTGTGAGTTCAGTCAGCAACAGTTTTGCCATCTGCGCTCCTGTCAGTGTACCACATAACTCAAGACGTGGAATTGAAAGCTGCTTTTTAGGCGCAATACAAGACCTGGCCATGTCGGATGATTGGTGATTCTCCCCTTTTGTGTCCTGGAAGCATAGATATGCCACTGAGCCTTAGGCTCGCTCCGAGGCGTCGCAGAATACGTGCAATTCTACAGGGAACCTTTCAGGTACAGAACACTGGAGGGTGTGACACCTGGGCATACTGACGTTTTGCAAATTCTGGAGCTCGCTGACGCATTTCTTCAATGTGGGAATATTTAAAGCCTTCTCAGCTATTTATCTATGTATAGGGGTATTGCTTTTTTCTAAAATACTGTACGTTGTTCGTAATCCACAGCTTGCTTAGCTTAGCGAATGCTAACATCCTACCAAATGTTACGTGTGCAACAGAATAAAACATGCTTTGATTCAAACTTGCCATTGTGGAAATGCCGTGACACACCAACAGGTACCAGGTGATGCGTTGAAAGTCATGTTTGATAGTCTCACAGCTGCTTTTCAGGCTATTCAGCGTCTCTTTATCTGCTCTAACATAGGATAAATATAATTTGGAGGAAAATCTAATGTGAAATAATTGTATGCTTGTACAACACTTAAAAGCTTTAGCATATTTGTATCCATCCATCTATCCATCTTCTTCCGCTTATCCAAGGTCGGGTCGCGGGGGCAGCAGCCTAAGCAGGGAAGCCCAGACTTTCCTCTCCCCAGCCACTTTGTCCAGCTCTTCCCCGGGGATACCGAGGCTTTCCCAGGCCAGCCGGGAGACATAGTCTTCCCAAAGTGACCTGGGTCTTCCCCGTGGCCTCCTACCGGCCGGACGTGCCCTAAACACCTCCCTAGAGAGGCGTTCGGATGGCATCCTGACCAGATGTCCGAACCACCTCATCTGGCTCCTCTCGATGTGGAGGAGCAGCGGCTTTACTTTGAGCTCCTCCCGGATGGCAGATCTTCTCACCCTATCTCTAAGGGAGAGCCCCGCCACCCGGCGGAGGAAACTCATTTCGGCCGTTTGTACCCGTGATCTTGTCCTTTCGGTCATAACCCAAAGCTCATGACCATCGGTGACAAAGATCAGCTTTGGCGGAGTTTAACCCTCACTGGAAACGTGTCTGACTTACTGCCGGCAATGCTGACCAAGCTCTGACCCAGGACGAAAACCACACTGTTCCTCCTGAATCTGAGGTTCGACTATCCGGCGTAGCCTCGTCTCCAGTACACCTGAATAGACCTTACCAATCCAGAGGTACCACCCCCGATGTCCACGCAATGTTGCAGAGTTTGTCAACCAAGACAGCCCCACAGCATCCACAGCCTTTAGGAACTCCGGGCGGATCTTATCCACCCCCGGGGCCTTGCCACAGAGGAGCTTTTTAACTACCTCAGCAACCTCAGCCCCAGAAATAGGAGAGCCCACCACAGATTCCCCAGCCCCTGCTTCCTCATAGGAAGACATGTTGGTGGGGTTGAGGAGGTCTTCGAAGTATTCCCTCCATCAATCCACAACATCCGCAGTCGAGGTCAGCAGAACACCATCCTCACCATACACGGTGTTGACAATTCACTGCTTCCCCTTCCTGAGGCGGCGGATGGTGGTCCAGAATCACTTCGAAGCCGTCCGGAAGTTGTTTTCCATGGCTTCCCTGAACTCCTCCCATGTCCGAGTTTTTGCCTCTGCGACCTCTGAAGCCGCACACCGCTTGGCCTGTCGGTACCTGTCCGCTGCCCCCGGAGTCCTATGAGCGAAAAGAACCCGATAGGACTCTTTCTTCAGCTTGACGGTAATTACCGCCACGAAAGGCACCAACTACCTTGCGGCCACAGCTCCAATCAGCCGCTTCGACAATAGAGGTCCACTCGGACTCAATGTCCAGCACCTCCCTCGTGACATGTTCAAAGTTCTTCCGGAGGTGGGAATTAAAACTCTCTCTGACAGGAGACTCTGCTAGACGTTCCCAGCAGACCCTCACAATGCGTTTGGGCCTGCCAGGTCTGTCCGGCATGCCGTATATCGTATGTGGAATTAAATTATGGAATGGATAAACCAGAGAAATCAAACAAAGCACCAATAAGATTCACCTTCAGAAACTGTTCAAAATACAATTGTTCACATAGTAGACAGAACAATAATTATGATGAACATTTTTTATTTATTTTGAGATAAAGATTATTTATGTATTTAAAGGCCTACTGAAATGAAATGTTTTTATTTAAACAGGGATAGCAGATCCATTCTATGTGTCATACTTGATCATTTTGCGATATTGCCATATTTTTGCTGAAAGGATTTAGTAGAGAACATCGACGATAAAGTTTGCAACTTTTGGTCGCTGATAAAAAAAGCCTTGCCTGTACCGGAAGTAGCGTGACGTCGCAGGTTGAAGGGCTCCTCACATTTCCCCATTGTTTACACCAGCAGCGAGAGCGATTCGGACCGAGAAAGCGACGATTACCCCATTAATTTGAGCGAGGATGAAAGATTTGTGGATGAGGAACGTGAGAGTGAAGGACTAGAGTGCAGTGCAGGACGTATCTTTTTTCGCTCTGACCGTAACTTAGGTAAAAGGGCTCATTGGATTCCACACTTTCTCCTTTTTCTATTGTGGATCACGGATTTGTATTTTAAACCACCTCGGATACTATATCCTCTTGAAAATGAGAGTCGAGAACGCAAAATGGACATTCACAGTGACTTATATCTCCACGACAATACATCGGTGAAGCACTTGAGCTAACGTGATAGCATCGTGCTTAAATGCAGATAGAAACAAAAGAAATAAGCCCCTGACTGGAAGAATAGACAGAAGATCAACAATACCACTATCAGGAGACCCCGAACCAAACACTGGACCTGTAACTACACGGTTAATGCTGTGCCGCCTGTCGAAGCCTAGCAATGCTGTTGCTAAAGACGCCATTGAAGCTAACTTAGCTTAGCTCACCTGCGTTCCAGCGATCGACGGCGCAACGAAGAACTTCACCCGATCATAGATGCGGTCGGCGGCTAGCGTCGGATAGCGCGTCTGCTATCCAACTCAAAGTCCTCCTGGTTGTGTTGCTGCAGCCAGCCGCTAATACACCAATCCCACCTACAGCTTTCTTCTTTGCTGTCTCCATTGTTCATTACACAAATTGCAAAAGATTCACCAACACAGATGTCCAGAATACTGTGGAATTTTGCGATGAAAACAGAGCTGTTTGTATTGTAATACAATGTGTCCGAATACTTCCGTTTCAACCATTGACGTCACGCGCAAACGACATCATACATAGACGTTTTCAACCGGAAGTTCCCCGGGAAATTTAAAATTGCACTTTATAAGTTAACCCGGCCGTATTGGCATGTGTCGCAATGTTAAGATTTCATCATTGACATATAAACTATCAGACTGCGTGGTCGGTAGTAGTGGGTTTCAGTAGGCCTTTAATATCTGTTTACTTACTATGGTATATTGTTTATGTATTATTTATTTATTCAATGCTCTGTTACAAAGAACATGGAAATGGGAAAAAATTGGTATGGTATGAAAAGGGGTAGGATTAAATAAGCTCAGCTTCTCCTACTCCTTTTCGGACGTGCTGTAATGAAACAGCTGGAAATATGGTAAAGGGTAAATGGGTTATACTTCTATAGCGCTTTTCTACCTTCAAGGTACTCAAAGCGCTTTGACACTATTTCCACATTCACCCATTCACACACACATTCACACACTGATGGCAGGAGCTGCCATGCAAGGCCCTAATCACGACCCATCAGGAGCAGGGGTGAAGTGTCTTGCTCAAGGACACAACGGACATGACGAGGTTGGTAGAAGTTGGGGATCAAACCAGGAACCCTCAGGTTGCTGGCACGGCCACTCTCCCAACTGCGCCACGCCGCTGCATATGTGATGCATTACATTGTATTGTGTGCATGTTCGAAATAAACTGAAACTGAACTGAACTGAACTGAACCCAACTTCCTTCTGCGTTGCTTTCACGCTGGAAATGAGAAAAATCGCACCAAATATTTTTTTTGTCCTGAAATGATCATGACCACAAATATGGCAGTTCATGATGCCGCACGTTCGCACCATGTTTTTAACTTTTGAACTAAACTTAAGCACAGTCTTTTAAATAAGCTATTCAGAGTCCAGCAAGACCCACAATGCACACGTTCAAGCCCTATACGGAGCATCACCACTAAGACACTCTTATTGACTGCACATTCATGTTATCATGCTCCTATCTTTGCTCTGTTTTCAAACATGCAGTAGACAACTTTTTTACAGCTGCACTCTTTGGAGAGAGGCTGCACTTACTCCTCTCAAGACGCAAAAAATGCATCCTTAAAGAAGTTTTGTTTATATAATCAAATATTTGATTATATATATTCTATTTAATGCGTCAATAAAAAAAAACACTAGAGAACACTAAAACGCATCAATTGAATTTGTTTTAATCAGCCCTTTAAGTCTTCTATAGCAGCTATGGAATTATAAAATGATGTTGCTGAATAGACGATATGTGTAATATTTTTTATTTCTTACGGTCCAAAATGTTGACACAAACACTTAGGATGGAGGATTCTCATCTCCCCATCGTCTGTGCAGCGTAAGCACTGATCCTGCAGCCATGTGTGTAACATTCAATTTGCACGTCCTTCTGACACGTGCAAAATAAAACGCAAAATAGTGCTCTCAAAATGATGAGTGTAGATGAATTAAATCGCGCGTGCTAAATAATTATATTTTCATCTTCTTCTCCCAAAATTGTAGCTGTTTTGATGAGCAGCATACACTGTAAAAAAAAAATTCTGTAAAAAAACGGTCATCTACTGGCAGCTACGGCTGCCACACGAAAACCATAAAATTAAAGTAAAACATTGTAAACCAAATAATGATCAAAAACATTATATTTACAGAAATTTTCATGAAACGTTTCGCGGAAAAATATCGTAATTTTACAGATTTTTACTAAATTATTAAGATCAACCACCTTTAATAAAGTGACGATGCAAACAGTTCTGCAGAAAAATACCTTTATTCTACAGCATAGGTGTCAAATTTGGCCTGCCGTGTAATTTCACTTGGCCCTTGAGGCGATATCAAATTAACACTAGAGCTGGCCCGCTGATTATATATTGCGGCGGTGCCGCGGTAACACCGCATTCACTGCTAATTACAATACTTGCCAACCCTCCCGGGAGTCTACCATACTTCAGCGCCCTACCCAGAATTCGTCAGGTCTGCTTTTCAGCCAGTCCAACAAGTGCTGGCCCAGTTACATAACATGTGCAGCTTCTGTATGCACACACAAGTGAATCCATGCATACTTCATCAACAGCGATACAGGTTACACTGACGGTAGCGGAATAGAAAAACTTTAACACTGTTAGAAATATACGCCACACTGTGAATCCACACCAAACAAGAATGACAAACACATTTCGGGAGAACATCCGCACCGTAACACAACATAAACACAACAGAACAAATACCCAGAATCCTTTGCAGCACTAACTCTTCCAGGACGCTACAAGGTGTGTGTGTGTGGGGGGGGGAAGTTTGGTGGTAGCGGGGGTGTATTTTGTAGCATCCCGGAAGAGTTAGTGCTGCAAAGGATTCTGGATATTTGTTCTGTTGTGTTTATATTGTGTTACGGTGCGGATGTTCTCCCGAAATGTGTTTTTCATTCTTGTTTGGTGTGGATTCACAGTGTGGGGTATATTTCTAACAGTGTTAAAGTTTTTTATACTGGCACCCTCAGTGTGACCTGTATCGCTGTTGATGAAGTATGCATTGCATTCGCTCGTGTGTGCGTACAAAAGCGGCACATATCTTGTGACTGGGTCTGAACGATGTTAGAATGGAATAAAAGCGGACGTGACGATAGCTCGTAGAGTGTGTTAAAAGTTGATTTGTTTAACTTTGGCCCGCGGCTTTGTTCAGTTTTAAATTTTGGCCCACTCTGTATTTGAGTTTGACACCCCTGTGTTAGATTATTAGTATGGACATAGACTTTTATATAACAAGCTACATATTTAATGAAAGATAATTACTGTAATTTTACATGAATTTGAAAGTAATTTAAGAAAACAGAAAATGCTATGTATAATTAATTTGGTATTTTTCTGTAAAAAAAAAATAGAAATATACATAGTTTGTCATTACTGGCATATTACTTAAAATAACAGGCAGATTGTTTATTTACAGATAATGTCTTCAATTCTACAGTTTTATAAACTATTTTTAAAAAATAGAAAAATCACAGTAGAAATTTAGCGTAAATTAACCATAAAAATAGGAATTTTTTTTTACAGTGTATATTTTGCACATTAATAAAGACAGAGACGCAAAATGGATTGCACGCCTTATTCTGCTCACTGAAAAGACACAATCCACTTTGCACACATTTAGTTGATCAGCTTTGCGTGTGCTATAAAGTCTGCATGTGTTTTAGTACACACAAACCTTGAGTAAATCAAGCCCATTGTGTATAATTTTGCAAAAAGTATGAGGTTGACAATGTGCCTAAAGTTGTGCAGCGGGCTGATATTTTGCCTCTTGAGTGTAAGATTCTGCTAACATTGTAATGCTGTACGTTTTATTTTAGTGCCTAAGCAATCCTAAAAAAGCTGTAAGGTCAGATCACACAGTTTGTATGGTCCGTTATTACAACCACTCTTGCTTCTTGCAACCCTTTATTCTATTCTGTTGCATTATTTTCGATTCACGTTAGCGCTGTTTTTGTATTTGCGTTGCTTTTTGTAGCCATAGTGAAAGTTCAGTAACATGCTTGTTACATTTTTATAGGTTTTGTATACACAATGTTCACCTGTTATGACTTCATGAGGTGCTATAAATAAAATAACTCTTGGAGATTAGCAATGTGGAGTTATTCCATATTCAATTTGTGACTCAAACACATGTTGTGCGGCATTCGCCAGAATGTAATGAGCACATGAGTGAGGTTATGAATGTGTGCGTGTTTGTGTAAGTGTATGTGTGAGCGTCGGGTAAAAGCATTACTGCAGTGCCTGAGCATTGACAGGATAAAGTAGGACACGTTGAAACGCCGGCTCCCAGGACAGCTGCATTGCAGACGGCCCCGGAGGAAGTGGGAGGGAGCTGGTGGCTTAGATACAGCAGAACCGGCAGATCCCTCCGCCATTCATACCCTACCGGCTCACTGGCTCATTCACAGAACCGACTGAGGAGGAGCTGCCTGGCTTGGGAAAAACACATCCCACCCTGTTACCTACTTAGGTTAGCCCTTTGTTTGCATTTGCTGTAGTGACAGCGCCTCACACTTTCTAAAATGTTGGTTTCCTTATTGCACATGGAACAAATATGATATGGTGCATATCTAAACCACTGCAAACAAGCACATAAATAATACCTCTCAGACATAAATTGATCATTCCTAAACTTTGTAATGGCAGATTATTGTATTGAATCCCATTATTGTGCAGTGAAATAACTTGGTAATTGGTTTAGTATATTTATACTTCATGAAATTTCACATAAGTAAATGCTGAACTCTTCATTCAGACCTAACAATTTTGGTTCAAAAGCAGAATTTAGGGAACCTTTATTAAGTCAACGGATGAAATAACAATGAAAACAATTCAAAAACATTAACCAGCCTCTGCAGCATCAGGACCACTGAATGTAGCCATGCAGACTTGCTTTGTTTACTCCATGCAGCACCAAGTGGGATAACTTTGTTGAGAAGTAGGGCAGACAGTGTCACTGGCGCATGTTGTCCTCATCCTTACGCCAATCATGCAAAGCTTTTAATGCAGTGTGACTGCGTGGTCTTGGAGTCAAAGTGTAGCTACCTGATTCCTAACGGCAGCTGACACAACACAAGTGTTTAGCGCTCGTGCAGCTTTGCCGACGAGGAAGACTTGGTGCTGTGATGTGCTAATGGCACTGCTGCCTGCCTGCTTGCCTGCCTGCCTGCCTTGATTTGTCATAATGCAGAGTGGGGGAAGGGGCGCCTTTTTCTCTGCAGCACTGCAGGTGGGGGAGCCATGGGCAGAAAACAAATACAGCCACTATTAGTGCACAAATAACCTCTCGCGCATACGGTCTGAGGGGATGGCTGGCTAAGTTGCTGCACAATTACAGTCCACGATCACAGCCTCGCACAAGCAGCCGCGTGTAGACTGTTGCAGGCAGCGCGTGCCGACTCTAAGCTGTTTTTAACTGGCGTGACAGACAATGCAGGCGAGGGGGTGGGCGTGTTTGTGTAAACTACTGCAAAGACACGCACCAAAACACTGTTGCGCAGAATTTCTCCTCCCCCCAAGGCCATTTTAATTTGACTCTGACACATCCCCATGCTATAAATGTCATGGCAGTAAACAAAGTTGAAGAGCCCCAATTAGGACAATGGCGTCTGTTTACCGGCAACACGTGCACACACACACACACGAACAAACACACACACACACACTCTTCTGCAAGCATTTGTATTGTCATTTTACTGCATGCAACTACAAGAAACACTGTGTGTGTGCGTGTGTGTGTGTGTGTGTGTGTGTGTGTGTGTATGTGTGTGTGTGTGTGTGTGTGTGTGTGCGTGTGCGTGTGCGTGTGTGTGTGTGTGTGTGTGTGTGTGTGTGTGAAAGAGAGAGGGAGAGAGAGAGAAGTGCAAGAAGTGAAGAAAAGGAGGAGGGGGCTATTAGAGAAAGAGGAGTAGCTCTCCTCGCGTGGCTCTCTTCCCTCACTTGTTCCATTGTTTGACTCTGTGGAGGAGCTTGAAACTCTGTTCACATGTACACGGATGTACTGTATTTGTTTTCTCTTGTCCACGCGTGACACTGTGCAGACTGTCAGAGAGGCTGTGACCAAACTGATTGAGACAGACGCAGCCATGCCGGGACCGGCGTGGGTCAGGTTGCCGGTGACTGACACCTGCACCCCTTGACAAAACAAAAAAAAAGACGTGTTTTTTGGGGGATGTTTTGGTTGTTTTTGCTATGGACTCTACCCGATGGAAAATAAGCTAGAAGGTTAGAAGTTTACGCTGTGGTCTCGTGTTGTGTTTGTGCAGACTTGTGCAGAGGAAGTGGAAGTTGCATGTGTTGTTGTGTGCTCTTAACTGGCTGAGGTGGACAGATGTCCAAGTCCATGACTGTAGTAGAAACTCGTGCCTCAACACTACTCGTCTAAAAGATGCTTTCAAGGGAAATTGCTATATTTAAGTTACCATAAGGATTAGTGTTAGTTAGTTAGATTAGTGTTGTTGTTTGTAAAGTGTATGCAGCCATGTCATGTCATTGCATCTGTATAGAAAAAGAAGTAGATCACAGGCGTACAATGGCTAAGCATGGTAACAAGTTCATTGGTACTACTTTTGCACACTTGACACTTGGCTTTTACAACTTTGGAACTGACAGTACAGTCCTGGAAAAAAAGGGGACAGACAGTTACTTTGCACTCCAACACAGTAAACCTAATTGACCTACAGTACATGCTGCTGCTCCCAATGTATGTTTGTGAAGGAAATCTTAAACTAGAGCAAGGGTAAAACGTGTTTTTTTTTTACTTTTAAAAAGTAATTAATTATTTTTAAGTCATTTATATAGATAGTGTTTGTATTAAATAGCTATACAGCAGTCTATCTATGTATATATTGGTAAATATATCTGTCTTTTAACCAATCTATCTAAAAGTTGCCTGTGAGCATTTCAGCACCACCAAGCTATGAACAGCGACATTAACTGAACTTTCCTCTCTCTCTTCATTTAACAATTAGTGACATAGTATTTTATAGTAATAAAGTGAAACACATGGGTTCTATTTTGAAAATACTAGCAGTCTAGTGTTTCAGGAGTGCCTTGGCGTTATGCTTCATTTCAAGTTTGATTTAGAATGACCTGTGGCGTTGCATTGACTTTTATGGTTTTAAGGTTATGTTTTTATATTTTCTTTCCTACAGTGTTGTTTTTTTATTATGTATTCATACTTTGTGGCAGGAATGCCTGAGAGGTTCCAATAAAAGTTTGCCAAGTGTGGCTAATTATTCCTATACTGTATATTGATAATGTTCTAAGTTCAAGTTGTGTCACTGTCCATGCTGTTCAGTTGAAACATTTTAAAGTTAAGGTGATGGTTAATTACATCACATCAAATATAAATTAGACCATAAAACCATGTCAGACATGTGCAATCCTGTTCAGTTTGAAATGCTGACTAGCATTTTTAAAACCTGGATATCTTGTTCACACAAAAGCTATAATTAAAATTGAAATCTGACTTAAAAGTGTATATATATATATATATATATATATATATATATATATATATATATATATATATATATATATATATATATATATATACGTACCCACACGTATGTGGCTATGTATTATACATTTACGCAAGTTGTTTGAAAGCTTGAAAGTCAAACTGACCTGCGTTCTGAGAGTCAAAGCCAATTCTGCAGTGTATTAGTGCAATACTAGATGCCAGTAAGTCCCCACGGCGCTCACTCTTGGCATTTTACCTTTATTGTGACAGAGTCTATCTCCCCAGTTTTCTGACTAGACTCATATTGACCTATTTAGCTGGGTAAATGCCAGTTGGCTTGGAGCTGTTCTCTCTTCATTGCAGGACAAGCAATGTAATCAACATAACCTTTGATAATTGTTGGTTTATGTCGCTATATAATTAAGGATACATGACCAGTGTGAAAACAATGAATGTGGTGGCAGACAATGTTGCAAATGTACCACCTGTTACTGTTTCGAGCTGAGTTTAGGCTTTGAAATAAGCTGGCGAAAACTGGCTGCAGAGTGATTTTAAAAAATTAAACAGGTTAAATGTTTTACTGACATAAAAACAGCCACTGGATCAGTCTTTGTTCAAATGTTTACCATTTAATTATTAAATCACTGATCTTTGTATAAAAAATGTTTTATCATTTCAAACTTTATATGTAGTTGTTGTCCTTTACTGTCAAAACCTCAAACAACCGAGCCTTTGTTTCCTTAATGGAGCTCTGTTTGTATGGTCCACTAGTTGAACTTCTGACTTCTTCTATCATTACGCTTGCCTTTTCCAATGGAAAATATTGTGCCTTACATGTTGCTGCATTCATTTATTTTTTATACCGCTTGTCCTAATCAAGGTCATGGGTAAACCGGAGCCTATCCCAGCTGACTTGATAACACATATAGACTTACATACTGTATAGACTTACCTATGGAAAAAAACAATCAAGTATCCAAATGTAGTCACTTATATATACTGTTTATGTGGCTGGATAATTAATATAATAAAATATTTCCAATCCTAGTCGCTGCCACTGTGTTCTTGGGCAAGACACTCTACCCACCTTGTTCCCAGGGCCACACACTGGTTTAAATGTAGATAATGTTTCACAAAGTAAAGCGATTTGAGTCTCGAGAGAGAAAAAGCACTATATAAATATAATTCACTTCACTTTACAACTAACCAAAATTTATTATTTTGGGATTCGGAAGGAGGTAGGAGTGCACACACATGTGGATAACATGCTAACTCAAAAATGAGATACTCCAACAAAGATTCAAACCCTCGACCGCGACTTTGAGGCCAACATGCGGTCCAATGTTGCTTCACAAATGATTTAATATCATCATGCACAAAGTACATTAATGGAGTACTTTCCACATGGAACTCAACTTCTTAGTCAAGTCTTAGTCAGCTGAGTCATAGTCAGTGTTTGGTGGCTCCCACAGCGGCAGAGCAAGTCATTTCTCATAATGAAGATCCATTGCAAGCCATAAAATTACTTTTTTGTGGTAGCGGTTGTAAATGTTCAAGGCCTTTTGTCGACCAGCATTAAGAAGATTTTTATTCACGTCCATGTTGATAACGGCCACTACATTAAAACATTTGATAGCTGGTGTTTTTCAGCTCCTTCAGGCATTTATCTCTTGGATGAGAGAGGTTTTCTCTCAAGGATGGATCCAATAGTTTTGCAGTTGACTGTGAAAGTACTCAAAATGATTTGCATAGTGGGTAGTGGTTGTTCTCGTTTTTTTTTTTACTCCATTTATTGAGCAAAGTTAAAATGTTCCCTAAAGTCGTTAAAACGATCACCATTATTCCAGTACTGTAAATAACATTTATGCATGGCCGTCCACCTCCATGCACTTGCTTTTGAGTTTGCCTCAAATGTGTGAGAGTGAGCACGTCTGCCATGCGCCTCCACATACCACAAAGTGGGAGGGTGTTGACGATGTCACCGTGTTGATGCACTTCTGTTTGGCTGCTCACCTTCCATGTCA
Organism: Entelurus aequoreus; assembly: GCF_033978785.1. Lineage (NCBI taxonomy): Eukaryota > Metazoa > Chordata > Actinopteri > Syngnathiformes > Syngnathidae > Entelurus > Entelurus aequoreus. The sequence continues at coordinate 34,749,973 of NC_084737.1, forward strand.
CCTCCCTCTCCCCTCCCACTCGTCTCTTCCCCCATCCTCCCTCTGCAGTGGACGTGCATCGCATTCAGAGCATCAGGCAGCAGGTGGAGATGACATCATCTGCACTGCAGCACACTGCAGCACTAGGCCTGAACAAAGACATGTCAGCGTGCCTCTAAGTAGCTTGTCTCCCGCTTCATGTCTCCGTCCCAATTGTCAGACTGGAGAAAGGGGCGAACATAACCTTATGCAGTGACAGGTTGCGGTGCATGTCCCCTTCTCAACCCCCTGACTCGCCTTAAAATACTCTATATCCACTAATCACCAGGTGTGTTGTTGTCGATGCTGCAAACATCTGACAGCGGGTTTAACAAAGAGGTGCTAAAGGAAGTGACCTGAATCTTGTCACAGGGTGGCGTGCTCTCAATGAGTGCAGCAATTTACTAGCCACTGACATTATGTTTGTCTGCCCGTGGCTGCCACTTGTTTGACCTCTTTTACTGTGGCTTATAGGGGGGCTGACATTAGCGCTCTCCTGAGCAACCGCTGCTGTAAAGCGCAAATGTCACCATGTCATGTTGTGAAGGCCCCCCACTTAGAGCCATCAGGTCACAACCAATAGTGCAACTACACGCTGACAAGTGCTGCCACATTCTGGATGTGTCCATGGTTGGCACTCACTGCTCCTCAGGGATGGGTTGAACGCAGACAACAAATGATGCTGTGCATTGTACGTTTGATAAACTAACCTTTATAAATCAAAGAGGATTCATAGATTTGTTTCGCCATATTTTGCCTTTCTCCTCAATATTTTTTTATTTATTTTTTCTGTGTAGAGTCCTTCTCCTCCCCTTCACCAACAAGCCAATAGCAGACTTGCCATACACACACAGCCATGATCTTGTCGCCTAGTTACCGCTCAGCAGCAGGTTTCCACAGAAACGGCCTCATAGTGGCTAAATGAGGAATGCTAATGCAGTCTTCTATAGTCCCCACTGCAGTGGGCTCTCTGTACCCATCCCGTTACAACACAACGTGTACTGGGCCATTCAACTGGAGGCCCGGGGGCCAAATCCTGCATGGGAATGGCACCATACCGGCCTGTTCAAAAACTTAGGAGACAATTATTTTTGCAGCAATTTTCTAAGAACACGAAAGTGCTCCTGTTATATAGAGAAACCCGGACCACTGTAACCACATTAGCAGATCTTTGCATTGACATTTGAACCTTGCTAGCAGACAATGGGGTCCAAACGTGTGGTTTACATAACTGAGACGTTCCTCAAGGCACCCATTTGAGTCCTGTACTTTTTGACAACTGTTTTTCGTAATATGATTTATGTAACTTAGTTGCTGTAGCTTGTTTACTTTAGTTGCAGTCAGTAGTCATTTGTTTAACTTCTTTAGTTATACTAGTAGTCTTCCTCAAGGTTCCATTTTAGGTCCTCTCTTTTTCATCATTGGGGCTATTATCCTGCTCAGTGGCCTTGTGGTTAGAGTGTCCGCCCTGAGATAGGTAGGTTGTGAGTTCAAACCCCGGCCGAGTCATACCAAAGACTATGAAATTGGGACCCATTACCTCCCTGCTTGGCACTCAGCATCAAAGGTTGGAATTGGGTGTTAAATCACCAAAATGAGCAGCAACAGGGCGGCCACTGTTGCTGCTCACTGCTCCCCTCACCTCCCAGGGGGGTTGGACAAGGAGATGGGTCAAATGCAGAGGATAATTTCACCACACCTAGTGTGTGTGTGTGAGACTATCAATGCTACTTTAACTTTTATTCAACTGGTAGTCCTTGAGTTAAGTTATGATAGACTCACATTTTTGCAACATAATCTTAAAAAACACTAGAGTGCTGTCATAAAAATAAACTTTGACTTGCTTTTTTGCAGAACGCTCCTCTAATTCTGACAAATTAAATACACTAAAATGTAATGTCTATAGGGCAGCACGGTGGAAGAGGGGTTAGTGCGTCTGCCTCACAATACGAAGGTCCTCGGGATCTTTCTGTGTGGAGTTTGCATGTTCTCCACGTGACTGCGTGGGTTCCCTCTGGGTACTCCGGTTTCCTCCCACCTCCAAAAACATGCACTTGAGGATAGGTTGATTGGCAACACTAAATTGGCCCTAGTGTGTGAATGTGAGGGTGAATGTTGTCTATCTATCTGTGTTGGCCCTGTGATGATGTGGCGACTTGTCCAGGGTGTACCCCGCCTTCCGCCCGAATGCAGCTGAGATAGGCTCCAGCACCCCCGTGACCTCGAACGGGACAAGCGGTAGAAAATGGATGGATGGATGGGTAATGTCTATAGTAGAGGATGCTAGTTCCCAGGAATATAAGACTAATAGTGAAGGGAGAAGTCTGGCCCAGCAGTCTTTAGCATTCAAGAAATGTGGCCTCAAAAACAATTTAGTTTAATAACCCTGGTCTATACATTTGTATACCTTCATGTGTTTGTTTGCATGTGGTTAAAATTATTGCTTAATTAATCAAATTAAACTACAATAGGTGTAATGGTTTTTTTGTCCTGGTAGTAAAAGACTGGACCATCCCTACACCCCTGCAAGGGTATACTGGAGAGCGCACGGGAGTTTCCCCAACTGGTCCATATGTGCTTTGTGGACATTTGACCATGTCTGATAAGCATAACAAATTGACAAATAGGTGGACAACGGCTTCAATAATGCAAAATAAAACTTCACAGAAATTTAACAGTCACTGAAGTGACAAAATCTTGATATTTAGAGTTTTCAAACAGTCACTCGGGTCTTTAATGATGCACAGTGTTCTAGATTTTTAGAGAAAATAGCTGTGCTACCTATTGCTGAAGACCTACATGGTGACAAGTCATAAAACCACTCAGTTTGACCTCTAGTAGGGTACAACATACTAACCGCCTCCTAAGCAGCGTGTAAGCGCTCTCAAGGCTAATGCACCTCTATCTTGATGTATGGAACGGCTGATTCTTCAAGGACTCTGGATGGGTTTGTAATTGATTGGTAATATCACCTCTTATCCTTTCTACCAGGTCTGCTTACGGAAGGGGAGTGGGTTGGGACTAGTTGGCCTTACTATATTGCATTTAATCAGACGGATGGACCCGCAACTGTATGCAAGGCATGTCTGAAGCCATAGGCGCCGATCTACATTTCTGCCAGCGGGTGCTCGGACGGGTGGTAAATCTGACGCTACTTTTCTGAGGCTATGTCAGGAGTGCCGCCAAGTGCAAAATGTTCTACGATAAGAATATTTAATAACAATACGAGGATTTTGTTCCAAAAGGAAGTAAAAAAGTTAGTTTCCATTGGAAAGTCAGCTGGTGTCATCGCTCTGACGTCACTGGCAGCCCTTTTTGCTCAAATTAAAATAACATGTATTTTGCTTTAAAAAATTAGGTCAGTGTCCCACAAACTACCAGGAAGGATTTCTCTTTTGTATAAAGTGTGACACTTTAGTTTTGAACTGACTTTGCTTTCATTTTCGCTTTCAGCTCGTTTTGCGCCTGCATTGACGCTCGTTTTTGTTTCATGATTGTTTTGTTGCAAAACCTCTAAAAACTGGGATTTCATTGGCTGTCAACATGTAACATGTTGTGTTTTCATAGGAACTTCCCCAATCTGCTTTCACTTTCTGTTTGAAATCATTGCAACACATTTGCTGCCTGTTCTGTCGTCACTTTGCTCTGCAACAATCATGACTTCAAGGCAAAAAGGATGTTTCTCATCAGTCGCAACAATAAAAGGGAACGTTTGTGTGGATAAAAGTAACACATTTAATTTTTAGCCTAATCGTCGTGTTCTATACAGGCCAACACTATTATTATTATTACTACTATCATCAGCTGTTGATACATAACTCAGAAAAGGGTAAACAATGGCGAATCGATATACTTAACATTTAATAGTTGTTATGATATATGTTGTTCACATTGTAAATATGAAATTAAACAGTTGCAAACTGAATGGGACTGATTCTTCCAACTGGAAAATGAAAAAAATGGTGATAATTATGAGCAGAGGTGGGTATAGTACCCATTGAAAGAGTAGTGTTACTTTACATTAATATGACTTAAGTACAAAACCCAAAACATGCGCGGTTTTTGCTTGGTGGTGAGACAGAATTTGCCACCAATACCACATGGGTGCTTGGCATTGTCGCCTGGATCGCTCGGGATCGGCGCCTATGTCTGAAGCGGTGTGTGAAAAGGTGGACCAATTTACCGTCAATGCTCCGCCTGTAAATATTTTTGGGATGGGAGCTAGAAACAGCAGCAGTTTGATGACGGCAACTCCTCAGCAGGTAATTGATGAATGTTAGGGATACATTTTGGCAAAGCCTCTTGTTATGATGAAGTTGATGATTTATGCGTTTGTTCTTACCCACTTCTCAGTCAGATTAATGATGATTATACAGGGTTTGTAATAGCTGGGAGATGAGTTTGTCGTTTACTGCTGGTGTGTCAGAAATGGTTGATGGTTATGGTTCAAGTAGCTGCTGCAGATCCACTACATGCTCAAGCCAACACATTTGGTCCAGATTGATGTCTACTGTATGATCGTCTTGTTATGATATAAGGTTATATGTGCGGGTGTGACAGGGAAACCAGGCATTTATTTCCATCTAACTCATGTTACTTGTGTTCCTCTTCTGTGTCCCACCGCCTGGTTAGATAACCAGTTCAGAATGTCGATCCTGGAGCGCTTGGAACAGATGGAGAGGAGGATGGCGGAGATGGCCAGTCACCAGCAACAGAGCGGTGCAGGGAGTGGTGGAGCTGGAGGAGGAACAGGAGGAACCGGCACAGGGGGAGGTGGTGGAGGGGGAGACAACAGCCAGCCCCAGGTAAACTATGACAAATGATACATCACACATGAAGGTAATTACTATAAATCAATACAATCATCATCAATAAATAGTTAAATTGGGATTCACTTAATGAAATAAATAAGATTCAGACTTTTGATAAGGTTCAATCAGAATCAGAAATACTTTATTAATCCCAGAGGGGAAATTCAGACAAGATGTTTATCAGGATCCTTCTTCTTTTTACTTTGTAAACATGTCTTTGCTTTATCCATGTCATAATTGAATCCAACATATTGATATAATAAAGGTTTTAAGTGTTTTAGGTGCATACAAATGGTATAATATTTACCTAAGGTTATATTTGTCCTCTTTTGTTAAAAAGAATTGTTGTACATTCTTGGATGGCAGGTTATTGTTTGCTTTGTGCATAATTTTAACTGTTTGCAAATACACCAAATTATTGAATTTCAATATTTTTGATTCAATACATAAAGGGTTTGAAAGTTCTCCAGAACCTTTATGTATATCACAGCTTTGTAAAACGGTTAGTGAATGTAAACAATTTTTGTAGTTATTTCCCCATATTTCTACACAATAACTCAGAAATGGTAACACTAGCGAACAGTAGAGATTGTGGAGTGATTTTTGGTTCAGTCCATATTTTGCTTTATTCAATATTGACGTATTTCTTGCCACCTTATGTTGTATATTTTTATATGAGCTTTAGAGTTCATTTAATCATCTATTATTATACAAATGGAAATGTGATTTATTTTACCCTGTGAATGTCTTCTCCGTCTCTTTGTTTTGTGTGTTTAACTATCTTTCCCACTGTTACCAAACAGCATTATTTATTTTTTACTGTACTTAGATTCAAGAATATTCTGGGTTTTTTTGTCAAACCATCTCTTTAGTTTACTAATTTCTTCTGTTATTATTTGTATTAGCTTCTGAGTGTTCTCTCCTGAACAAAATCTAGTCATATCGTCTTCAAATAGTATTACCTTTAAGTCCTTAGTAACTTGACAAATGCTAGTTAGATTGAACAATTTTGGTCCCAATATTGATCCCTGGTATGCCGCAATATATTTAGCGCTGTAGACGTGTGTTCGCCAAGCTTCACATATTTGGCTAAGTTCTTATCCAGTTCAAGACAAACCCTCTCATGCCTTACAGATCTAATTTGGTAATTAAAATATCCTACCCGTAAAAGACTGAAATCTATAATTATAACAAAATGAACTTACATTAGGTACTAGTTTTAGGATGTACTCAGTAATGTAACCACGTTATTGTACATTGTTTTCATTCCCAACCCACTTTATGGATCATCATCGTCATCTTTGCTGAGTTATGTGTGCATTATGTCTGTGATTTGCACCACTCATGTTAACAATAGCAGGACACAAAAATATGAATATAAAGGGATGGCTATGTTGTTAGCAGAGAATATAAAACCACCAATAAAAATGTTGCGCTGTTTTTTTTTGGGGCAGTGTGTATCCGGCCAAACGCAGGCCAGCAGCTCCTTCGAGAGTCGTGTCGTGGTGGTTTGTGAGAAGATGATGAGCCGAGCTTGCTGGGTCAAGTCCAAACATTTAATCCACTCAAAGACTTTCCGAGGCATGACACTCCTTCACCTGGCTGCTGGCCAAGGCTATGCCACCCTCATCCAAACACTCATCAAGTGGCGGTAAGAAGAAAATACAATACAGGAGTGGTGCGGTTTTTAATGTCGGTTGCATGCCACCTAATTGTTTTCTTGTCCTCAATCCAGCACTAAGCATGCTGATAGTATTGATTTGGAGTTAGAAGTGGACCCTCTTAATGTGGATCATTTCTCCTGCACGCCTCTGGTAAGAGAGCTTAGTGTCTTTGGTTTAATTAATGATGAAACATTATAGTTTGTGTGGGAAATGTTGATGATCATTTGATCAAATCCACCCAGTGGGTGTCTCATTGCTGCTCTTTCTCCAATGTGTGATTTTCTAGATGTGGGCATGTGCGCTAGGTCACCTGGAGGCAGCTGTGGTCCTGTATAAATGGGATCGACGGGCTCTGGTCATTCCAGATTCTCTTGGCCGCCTACCACTTTCCATCGCCCGTTCTCGTGGTCATACCAAACTCGCTGAATGTCTGGAGAAACTGCAGCGGGAGGAGCAGCAGCCACAAGCTCCTCTACCCCCTGCATCTCACATGTCTTTCTCTCCAGACACCCCTACAACAGACAGTTGGATGCTCAGTTGGGCAAATGATAGTGTTTCTGCGCCTGGTGGTAAAAGAGTAGGTTCTGCTACCACGACAACCACATCCAGCCTCAATCCAGGCAAGTGGCTGCCTTTTGTACTTGGCTTCACATTTAAAAATCAAATATTGTGTCAATATTTTCTCTTTATTTCTGCAGCTAACCGTAAAATATTGTGTATTTTGCAGACTTGAGGAGGCCTCGGTCTGAGCCTTCCAGCTACTACACCAGCGAGGGCCAAAGAGATCTTCCACTAGCTAAAAAGCATAAACCCAACCCAGAACTGTTTCAGACGCGGCCTGACAAGGCCATGTCCGTTCCTCTTAGCCTAGAGCAGCAGCAGCTCCATAAACTGTCCACCAGCCCCAAGACCCAGCCCTCAGAGGGCACTGAAAATGGCCTGTCGACTGGAGGTAGCACAGGTACAGCCAGATGGAGCCCCAGGGAGAGTTTCTCCTGCAGCAGCATAGGGAGGAAGGGGTTAGGGGTCAGCGGGAGCAGCACTTTGGGAAAGGAAAAGATTGTCACCAGGTTACGCCAGCGAGAACAGCTTGGCATGCTGGTGATGGCAGACAGAGACATGGCTGATGCTGAAATGCTAGCCTATCGGGAGGATCTGGAGAATCAGGACTGTCTTACGCAGATGGATGACCTGCAGGTAAGACCACAAGTTGGCAGGGAATCATTTCAATTATGGCAAAAATATTATTTTGATTGATATTGTAATTGGCCTTAGTGTGTGAATGTGAGTGTGAATGTTGTCTGTCTATCTGTGTTGGCCCTGTGATGAGGTGGCGACTTGTCCAGGGTGTACCGTGCCTACCGCCCGAATGTAGCTGAGATAGGCTCCAGCACCCCCTGCAACCCCAAAAGGGACAAAGCGGTACAAGAGTATTTATTGTACTACCAAAACTCAACTTTAAATATAGTCTAAAAAACACCTGGATATAAATTATTAACGAATAAACCACTACAAGTAAAATAATAGCAATAACAATAAATACAAATACCAATAGCTACATAAAAAAACAATACAATTCAGTTTTTCCAATTAGTTTTCAATTCAGATATTGTTTACCTTTTACACTTTTTTACCACTATAGAGTGTGTGCTATTTGTGTTAAATAAAATGTAATAAAACTAGATAGACTCCAGCACCCCCCGCGAACCCAAAAGGGACAAGCGGTAGAAAATGGATGGATGGATATTTTAGTTAATTATTACTATAGTTAATTGAAAGCAAAAATCCTCACATTTATTGGTATAATACATCTTTGGACAATTTTGATCAGTATCTTAAGTCAAAGCATAATCATTGTGTAAATGCATCAATAATTGCTTTAAGTACATCATGCTTGTGTAAAGCACTTTTTTGAAACCTTTATTTTGTTATCGCAGTCAGACCGGCTGTGAAGGGGGAAGTGTGCTGTGCTGTTGTTCTTAGCTTGACGAGTAAACAGGCAACTCGAGGCTGTAAAAAAAGAGTGGGCCTCTCAAGTTAATAAATGTAGCATCGATGATGTAATTTACAACATCACAAACGGAAGAGATATGTTGTGTGTGTATGGATTGTTCTTGCTAGTTTTAGCTTTGTAGTTTAGTCGCTGTTTCAAGGGGCCGTCTACACATTGTTTAGATAAGGACGGGGCGTTTTAGTGGACTTGGGGATAAATGGGTGCTTCCGGACTCTTTATTTTCCAGAATAAATGTCTCTTCTCACAATGACAACATTTCACTTACATTAAGGTCAATTTCCTTTATATTATTTTGCGTTTATCAGCAGATTCCGTTTTACTGGCCAATTATGTGACTGTCCGTGGTTACGTGAACCTGGAAATAATATGCCTTACTTTTTCTATTGAGTTTAGTGATTATTGATTAGGCATATAAGTGCTGTGTCATATAAAAAGTAACAAGTAAGTAAGGTTTGCGTACTGTGTATTAAAACCCATGCAAACTTTATGGCGCATGTAAAACTGATCTACTAAGCTTGTGCCCAAAGGGCGCAAAATAGAGAGCACAATCCATTTAATGTGTCTGTGTTTATGGATTTGCAGAATACATGCTAATCATTAGAACAGTGTTTTTAAACCACTGTGCCGCGGCACACTAGTGTACCGTGAGATACAGTCTGGTGTGCCGTGGGAGATGATGTTATTTCACCTAATTGGGTTAAAAATATTTTGTGCAAACCAGTAATTATAATCTGCAAATAATGTGCCGTTGTTGAGTGTCTGTGCTGTCTAGAGCTCGGCAGAGTAACCGTGTAATACTCGTCCATATCAGTAGGTGGCAGCAGGTAGCTAATTGCTTTGTGGATGTCAGGGACATGGTTTGTCGTGATCACAATATGCAGAGGACAGCGGGAGGTAGTGTACAGGTGAAAAGGTATCTAATGCTTAAACAAAAGGCAAGTGCTGCTAAGAAAAGGCAATGAAGCTTAGAGATAGCTATGCAAAACTAAACTAAAACTGAACTGGCTGCAAAGTAAATAAAAACAGAATGCTGGACGACAGCAAAGACTTACTGCTGTGGAGCAGCAGACGGCGTCCACAAAGTACATACGTACATGACATGACAATCAACAACAAAATAGGAGCGCAAGACAAGAACTAAAACACTAGACACAGGAAAACACCAAAAAACTCAAAATAAGTCACGGCGTGATGTGACAGGTCATGACAGCACACCTACTTTGAGACGAGCTATAATGATGCATGGTTGGTTATGGTTTGAATTTATATCCAACAATTGCGAGAACAACTTTTTACTGTCAATATCGGCTGCTGAGTTTCATTTTTTTATGTTTTCTGCTAGTGGTGTGCCTCGGGATTTTTTTCAATGAAAAAAATGTGCCTTGGCTCAAAAAAGGTTGAAAAACACTGCATTAGAATGCCCAGATTAGTGAAGAAGATGCAAATCAAATCCATTTATCACACACAATTTAATTCATCAAAAATAAAAATGTTTTGCATCTATATTTAGTACGTCTGAAATGTTTATGCAAACCGGCACATTTGCAAAATGGCTGTGAGAAAGGAGGTGATTGTGCTGCAAACACAGATGATTAAATGCCTACTGAAATGATTTTTTTTTATTTAAACGGGGATAGCAGATCCATTCTATGTGTCATACTTGATCATTAAGCGATATTGCCATATTTTTGCTGAAAGGATTTAGTAGAGAACATCGACGATAAAGTTTGCAACTTTTGGTCGCTGATAAAAAAGCCTTGCCTGTACCGGAAGTAGCATGACGTCGCAGGTTGAAAGGCTCCTCACATTTCCCCATTGTTTACACCAGCAGCGAGAGCGATTCGGACCGAGAAAGCCACGATTACCCCATTAATTTCAGCCAGGATGAAAGATTCGTGGATGAGGAACGTGAGAGTGAAGGACTAGAGTGCAGTGCAGGACGCATCTTTTTTCGCTCTGACCGTAACTTAGGTACAAGGGCTCATTTGATTCCACACTCTCTCCTTTTTCTATTGTGGATCACGGATTTGTATTTTAAACCACCTCGGATACTATATCCTCTTGAAAATGAGATATGAGAACGCAAAATGGACATTCACAGTGACTTTTATCTCCACGACAATACATCTGTGAAACACTTTAGCTACGGAGCTAAAGTGATAGCATCGTGATTAAATGCAGATAGAAACAAAAGAAATAAGCCCCTGACTGGAAGGACAGACAGCAGATCAACAATACCACTATCAGGAGACACCGAACCAAACACTGGACCTGTAACTACACGGTTAATGCTGTGCCGCCTGTCGAAGTCTAGCAATGCTGTTGCTAACGACGCCATTGAAGCTAACTTAGCTACGGGACCTCGTCAGAGCTATGATAAAAACATTATCTCTCCACCTACGCCAGCCCTCATCTGCTCATCAACACCCGTGCTCACCTGCGTTCCAGCGATCGACGGCGCAACGAAGGACTTCACCCGATCATCGATGCGGTTGGCGGCTAGCGTCGGATAGCGCGTCTGCTATCCTCAAAGTCCTCCTGGTTGTGTTGCTGCAGCCAGCCGCTAATACACCAATCCCACCTACAGCTTTCTTCTTTGCAGTCTCCATTGTTCATTAAACAAATTGCAAAAGATTCACAAACACAGATGTCCAGAATACTGTGGAATTTTGCGATGAAAACAGAGCTGTTTGTATTGAGATACAATGGTGTCCGAATACTTCCGCTTCAACCATTGACGTCACGCGCAAACGTCATCATACATAGACGTTTTCAACCGGAAGTTTTGCGGGAAATTTAAAATTGCACTTTATAAGTTAACTCTGCCGTATTGGCATGTGTTGCAATGTTAAGATTTCATCATTGATATATAAACTATCAGACTGCGTGGTCGGTAGTAGTGGGTTTCAGTAGGCCTTTAAGTGAGAGAGAGACTATTCCATCTGTGTGGTGTCAACATATTGGGACTGCTAAAAATTAAAAAAAATATTGGAACTATTGTCTATTCAGCAATATAATAAAAATTTTATAGCTGCTGGATGACTTAAATGGATGATTCAAACAAATTAGTTTTGTGTCTGCTGGGGTTTCTTATTTTAAATAGTGGTTGTTTTTTTCATATAGAAAATACTGTCAGCGTGTTAAATATAGGTTATGTTCTCTATATTGCGATTTGATATTGTAGAAAAGATGGTACAGATTATATTAATGTGCTGCTTGTTCGACAACATTGCTAAACACCACAGGTTGGAGAGCATTACAAGATGAATACAGAGGTAAATGAGTTTCTCCATGGTGACAGTTGTATTACATGCAAACGTTATATGCTTATTTGTGTTTTATTGTATCCATTAAACCATATCCAATTGTATTTGCAATCCGCAGAGTATGTGAAAATACTGTCTAAACATTTTAAAGTGCCACAAATTCAGTCAGCCATTTTGAATAGTCAGCTTTAAATATCTTCCACAATTTACATAGATTCTACTTCACTGTAGTAATGCTTCTGCACTCTGACCATATTATCAGATCAGTCGTACTGCAAATACACAAACATTGGAAAGAGATGTGCTGTTTATCATTCACAATCCTTATGTAAGACAAGAACACATATGTTCGACTTTTTATGCATTCGAAATCGTAAACAAATAGCTAACAATTGAGTCAACAGATGGAAGGTCCTCCATTGCACCCAATATACACTCTAAAGAACATTTAAAAACCACCAACAAAACTCCATTTACATGTCATGACCTGAAAATTTACCAAATATGAGTGATATTGTTATTATTAGCACCAACACAGACAGACTATTTTAGCGGCTCATTGAAAACAGTGTGCTAAAGCTAGCTTATGCTGTTATTGTTGACACACTAAGCTGGCGGCTGCTTCTGCTTTGTTTCAAACTTGCTAATAGTTCATTCTAGATTATAGTTCATGCATCTCTCACCTGGTAGTAGACAAATGTGGCCATGGACCGACAGACTGGTCAAGTTTGACATCTCCCGAGATGGCAAAAAAGACGTGGTTGAGGCAACTTTTTTTTAACTCTTTGTGAGGATTGTAATTTACTCTTTATCTAATGAACTATATGAGCGTGCTGTCGGTCCACAATAATACAGTAAGTGTTTGTTTTATTATGGTTAGTTTGTATGTTTAGCACCTACTATAAAACTGCATCCATTTAGCGCTCGGCTTCCAACATTTATTGCTCATCCTCTTTGTGTTGGGGCTCAAAAATATAAGGTCCTGGATCATAATTTCTCCTAAGGTAATCGCTGTTGACTCTCACAAATTCTGCTTGATTTTCATTGTTGTTGATGGGGAAGGGATCTTTGGTTCCTAACGTTACGTAACGAATCACGTGACTGGCTTTGTCATTATCTCTCATAATGGCTCTGGAATCTCCGTGAGATTGATACTATTTTGATGATATCTATTTATTCGCAAACTTTGGGAGTATTTTGGTGTCATAAATCAGGTATGTATGTTAATAGCTTCAATATAGAGGCAACTTGCTTTTCCACTCTACTGGCACTTTAAATAGGACGGTCTGCACCACTTTTGCACTTGTTATTAATTGTACACGCAGTCTAAGTAGATCGCTTGCAATAACCCCCACTCGCACTTGTTATTTGGATCTCAGTAGATCAGGCCCTAAGACTTTCCTGCCATGTTGTGGTTTTATAAGTAGCCCTATCACATAATAAAACCATGTTTTTTTGAGAATTGGTGGTCTTTCAGCATCCATCCCTAGTCATACTTGTTTGTTTGCTTGTCTCAACAAAATAGGCAAACATGATGACTCTGGCAGAACACATCATTGAGGCAACGCCGGAGAGAATCAAGAGGGAGAACTTTACTGCAGCAGACATTTTACCGGTAGACACATCTGGGGTTAACAGCACCATGAACTGGCTGGCCAACTACTTGGGAGATGTAGAGCAGCTGCCAAGCATCCTACACTTACGGTAAGAAATGACTTAGTGTAGAGGGAAGCACTAGCTTTCATACTCACACAAAATGCATCGTCAGATATTGTACATCTGTACTATTTAATTAAACTCAATACAGTGGACCCTCCAATTACAAACTTAATTGTTCTTGATTTGGGTTTGCAATTAATTGGTATTTGGGAACTAATTTCCCTATGAGAAATAATGGAAACATGGGTATTTGGTTCCATCCTTAACAAAAGTCACTATTTTAGTAAAAAAATTGTGATCTGTTTACACTTTGAAGGCAATATTAAGCAGAGATGTGTTGTTGACAAACAAGTCTTTTGAACGACTCTTAGAGTGAAGGATGAGCACAGATTCGCAGTTGCGAGTCTTTTGTTTGTAATAAGTTTTTGATACACATGCAGAAACCTGGTCAGCAACTTAATTTGGATTCCCTTTCACACACTAGGTAGGGACGTATTTATATTTTCATCATGTCCTAATTTTTATTCTAGTTTTATGTATACTTTCATATACATATATACATTATTACCTTACTTATTATTTGTATATTTTTTTCTGTGTTGTTCAAATGCTCTTGTGCTACTAATATTTTTTAGATGAAGGGAAATTCAAAATAATAATGTTACTGTCAAAGCATGGGGATATGGCCCCATTTTACGGAATGTTTTCAACGAAAACACAACATAAACAAAATGATAGACATAATTTCAGGAAAATTCCAATAATATATTGGTGTAAATTGACATTTTATTATCCACATCTTATCTTATAACTGCTACCAGAAATTGTTTCTTTGATTAAAAAAAAAATATATATATATATATACGTTAGGTCAGGAAAAAACCCAGAAGCTATATCATCCCTACAAGCCTGTTTCGCAGGTTTGTTGACCTAACGTATGTTCCGCTCTACTCCGGTATTGAGCACTGTATACCGGATAAACCACAGAAACCTTGACAATATATATATATATATATATATATATATATATATATATATATATATATATATATATATATATATATATATATATATATATATATATATATATATAATAACGAGCCAGTCTTTTAAACGCCTGTTTGAAAGAAACGGCTCCTCAAGACCCGGCTCCCTACAAAGACCAATAAAGCCCATATGTAATATAAAGTTATTTATCATAAAAATGATAATATTATACAGTATATTGGATGTTAAAAATTATAGTGTTCGTAAATGCAACCCGTCGTGTGTGTGACTGACAACGAGGAAGTGTTGTGCTGCTGGTGTGATGAGGACATGCGTTTGTGCGAGTTTATATACGATGGTGGAACTCTGGAAGGTTGTTAGCGTGTTAAAATCGGCAATAACATTTCAAACGAGCGTCAGACTCTGTCAGGACTCAATAACATCTTCTCCTGCCTCCTCTTCTGCCCCTGTCAAGAGCTTCTCTACCGACTCTGAGCGATGCTGCAGAGCATGCACAAAATTGCTGAAAAACACTTGAGAAACTACACTGAAAAACTTGTATGTGGAGATAAAGGTTGTATGCGGTAGCAGATTTTTTGTTCAGGATCGCTGACGGGGCTGCCAACTTCAGGGCCTATTACAAAAAAAAAGTTGAGAAACAGGTAAACGCTGGGGAGGGGGGTAAGTAAAAAGAAAAAAATATACAGTCTAAGCCTGGGCCCCTGAAGATGGGGTCCAGACTGAGGCCAAGGAACAAAAAAAACTCATAGCCAAAGCACACATAAACATGTGTATAATAGGGTAACATCAATGAACACAAAGGACATTAAAGACATTAAAAGAGCAGAGCTGATGCAACCAGCTGCCACTCCAGCAGTGCCATTTCTACATACTGCTACAAAAGTACAAGTAAAACAACAAAAAATAATTAACCAATAATATATATTGCGCACACACGATTGCACCATGCATAGACAAGCAAGCAGACAAAAACATCATTTCAACACCCATATACACTGTGGTGGCCTCTGTTCCACGCCCTCGTCTGCTGGGGTGGGGGGAGCATGGCCAGAGACAGGAGCAGACCCAACAAAGCAACCGAGAGAGCCGACTCCACCCTCGGCTGCCCACTAACTCTCGGCCAGTGTCCAGTCTGCATGGATGAGCGAGGATGTGTCTAAGGAGACCGAGGTGTCCGATACCTGCTCATTCAGCCAAGAAACTGTGAAGCTTGTCCGTCCCGGCGCTCAGAGCTGGCTCGCAGCCCTGTCTCTTCATCCGCATCTCCTCCAGTCTTTCCAAACCGACTCTGGTGTGGCAGAGACCCAGCAGCTGGTCTCCATGGCCAAAAGGCTCCTGGGAGGCAGAACCAGAAGTTCACAAAAAAGCACAGCAGAAGTCATTAAAGTGCCACCCCTTGTCGCACAGTCCCTAAGGGTCCCGAACCAAAAGGCAAAAAAAAAAACATTGAAAAGAAGAGGGAAACATCAGGAACACAAAAGGAAGATACAAGAGCACTGAGCTCCTGCCAACAGCAGCCACTACAGCGGCGCCATCTTGGAAAAAAAAGAAAATATAAAACATTTTAAAAAGGCAGTGGTTCGTAATTGGAAAACTTGTAATTGGAGGTTCCACTGTACAATATATTTTTATATAAAAAGTCAGCCTTTACAACAAAAATATAGTAATAAACCTAAGTTTTCATTGACATGGTTAGAGCTCATGTATTCGTTTAATTATTATTTATATTAGTAGAACTGCACTGTATCATACTGACATGTGTTTCAAATATTTCTCTGTATAGTAGAGTCACATGTACAGCATGCAAATACAGGAATAAAGTGTTAATTTGGGGTGTGTAGACCGAATGATGTGGCAATGGATTCTATTGAGCACCCTGTGCATAGTGTGCTATGAAATCAATGGTCCCCTTTTTCCCCTCAGATGTCTGTATAATGAAACTTTGACCCCATTGTCCAACCCCAGCCTGAGTCCTGGTGGGTCCCCACTGGGAGAGGGGCCCCTGGAGAGGTCCACACTTCCATCGCCTGCAGACTGGAATGAGTTCCTTAATGCCTCCAACAGCAAGGTGGAGAGAGACCTGGCCCAGCTGACTCTGTCTGACCCAGAACAGAGAGAACTATACGAAGCTGCCCGCCTAGTTCAGACAGCCTTCCACAAGTACAAGGTACAGACCCACTTGGACACCATATAATGTCAGCGCTGCAGCGTGCAGTGAAAAGTGTGTATTCGTACACTTTGGGGCTTTTATTTTATTTGGTCCAAAGCTTCAAAGGGAAGCTATAATTTTCTTGTGTTTTTTGTGGAGTCTTTTACACACTTTCCGGTCCACCTGTTGTATTGTTGTTGTTGTTTTTATTATTTTACGAATGTACACATGACAACATAAACAGAAATATAAAAAAAATGTCCCTGTGGTTTCAGCATGAGAAGATGGCTTGAGGAGAGCATGACCTTGCTTACAGGAACAATTGCATTTTCCCCCATATTGCTCCTCTTATTAGACATTGAGCTTTACCTGCTTTCAGTTTGATGTATTGAGCCTGCTGCTGCTTGTTGTTAACTAGCTCGTCCCAACACCTTCTCCCTATTCTGTTCCTCTTCTCCTCACTACTTTTGTTTTCTTCATACGATAAACTGTTTGCTATTCTTTGTCATCTACTGTGCCAAGGGGGACCTTTGGCAACTCAACATTTCCATCTCCCAGCTTCCCACCAAGGCTGGACACATACCAGAGTGGTGTGCACATAAAGATACTGAAGAGACTGGACGGAGCCACCAGAGTGGCAAATAATTAATAATAATAATTACCTCTGATCCATCCCGCTCTACTCTCCGACAGGGGCGGCCACTCCGAGAGCAACAGGAAGTAGCTGCTGCTGTTATTCAGCGTTGTTACAAGAAATACAGACAGGTAGGAACATTTATTTGAATGCAATTGCATCAGTCTGGGATTAGTTTGAATAATGATACTCCAGTTTATTTCATATGAAATCACCATACACCATTAACATTGCATATCTTTCTTTTATGCAAGCTTACATGGATAGCCTTGAAGGTAAAACATCTTCACAACCAGCAGTTAAATTCATCCCAAAACAGTCTGAATCTTGCAGAAAGTACAGTGGTACCTCAATTTACGAGTAATTTGAGATACGAGCTGTCCTCCGCCTCTCGTTACGCTTTGAGTCGTGAGCAGAGTTAGAGTCATGAGCCTACGCCGCCGCCGTTGGAAGTAGTATTTGTCCCAAGATTGTGCTGTTGGAGAAATACTCAGTCCATCCAGGATTTCACTGCATTTTTTTGTGATTGTTGCAGTGTAAAAATCCTGAATTTGTGGCAGCTATTTCAGAAAGTTGCTGGCAAAAGTTGCAACGTTTTTTTTTTTAAATAACATTGAATTAACTTCTGATTTTATGAATGTGTTGTCAGTGTTTTAAATTTGTATACTACTCACTTCAAAAAGCACAGGATTTTAACACAAATTGGAAAACAAAATGTTTTACTCATTTTATACCACACAGACCTAAAAGTAGACTCTAGATCAGGGGTGCTCACACTCTTTCTGCAGGCGAGCTACTTTTCAATTGATTAAGTCGTGGTGATTTACCTCATTCATATTTATAATTTATATTTACTTATTTATGAAATATATGTTTTTGTTAACAAGTTAAAGGTGTTTAATGATAATGTAAGCATGTTTAACACATATAGTTAATATTGTTAATAAATTAAAGGTGTTTAAAGATAATACAAGAATGTTTAATACATATAGTTAATATTGTTAACAAGTTAAAGGTGTTTAAAGATAATGCAAGCATGTTTAACACATATAGTTAATATTGGTAATAAGTTAAAGGTGTTTAAAGATAATGCAAGCATGTTTAACACACATAGTTAATATTGGTAATAAGTTAAAGGTGTTTAAAGATAATACAAGCATGTTTAACACATATAGTTAATATTGTTAACAAGTTAAAGGTGTTTAAAGATCATACAAGCATGTTTAACACATATAGTTAATATCGTTTACAAGTTAAAGGTGTTTAATGATAATAGAAGCATGTTTAACACATATAGTTAATATTGTTAATAAGTTAAAAATGTTTAATGATAATACAAGCATGTTTAACACATATAGTTAATATTGTTAACAAGTTAAAGGTGTTTAAAGATAATGCACACATGTTTAACACATATAGTTAATATTGTTAATAAGTTAAATGTGTTTAATGATAATACAAGCATGTTTAACACATATAAAATTAATTTCTTTCATGAAGACAAGAATATAAGTTGGTGTATTACCTGATTCTGATGACTTGCATTGATAGGAATCAGACAGTGGTGCTGATAACGTCCGCATTTTCGAATGGAGGAGAAAAAAAGTCCTCCTTTCTGTCCAATACCACATGAAAGTGGTTGGTTTTTGGCATCTTATTTGTCCAGCTTCCGTACTCCTTTGTATACAGTGCACACTTTACAAGAAATACTTTGGCGGCAAACTCCGTAGCTTGCTAGCTTGTGCACGCCAGCTTTCTGAGACTCTAATTTAGTTAGTGCAGGCAGGATGAAGCAGAGCTTTTATTGTGCAACTGTGCAGTCTGTGTTTGGAGTTTTGTTGACAGGTACGGCGCTAGAGTCTGTTGAAATTAAGTGTTTCTCGCCTTCCTGTCGGTAATTTTAATGAGCTGGCAGTAGCCAGCGTCATCTCAGAAGACAAAATCTAAATCAACTATTTATAAATACACATTAGTAGGCTAAATGAACCTTTTTAACATCTCATAAGACCCTCGGGTGCCAAGAATGTCAATCAAGTGACGAAATTGACGTCATAGTGAAGATTTATGATCGCTCATTTTTAGGACTATTTTTTTAATGCCTGGCTGGCGATCGACTGACACACCCTCCGTGATCGACCGGTAGCTCACGATCGACGTAATGAGCACCCCTGCTCTAGATGTCAGTAAAAGCACAGACAGTAGACAGCTAATTGCCAAGTACACTGTTTTAATTAACAATAACTAATACTACTGAAAAGGGTGGGGTGCCATCTCCGGGTTGGGGAGGAGATCTTGCCCCAAATGGAGTAGTTGAAGTACCTCGGAGTCTTGTTCACGAGTGAGGGAAGAGTGAATCGTGAGATCGACAGGCGGATCGGTGCGGCGTCTTCAGTAATGCGGACGCTGTATCGATCCGTTGTGGTGAAGAAGGAGCTGAGCCGTAAGGCAAAGCTCTCAATTTACCGGTCGATTTACGTTCCCATCCTCACCTATGGTTATGAGCTTTGGGTTATGACCGAAAGGACAGGATCACGGGTACAAGCGGCCGAAATGAGTTTCCTCCGCCGGGTGGCGGGTCTCTCCCTTAGAGATAGGGTGAGAAGCTCTGTCATCCGGGAGGAGCTCAAAGTAAAGCCACTGCTCCTCCACATCGAGAGGAGCCAGATGAGGTGGTTCGGACATCTGGTCAGGATGCCACCCGAACGCCTCCCTAGGGAGGTGTTTCGGGCACGTCCGACCGGTAGGAGGCCACAGGGAAGACCCAAGACACGTTGGGAAGACTATGTCTCCCGGCTGGCCTGGGAACACCTCGAGATCCCCCGGGAAGAGCTGGACGAAGTGGCTTGGGAGAGGGAAGTCTGGGCTTCCCTGCTTAGGCTGCTGCCCCCGCGACCCGACCTCAGATAAGCGGAAGAAGATGGATGGATGGATGGATGGATAATACTACTGAATTATATTTGTGAAGTTAATCATATTTAAATACCACTTTTCTCTAGAGACTCAAAGCGCTTTACATAGTGAAACCCATTATCTCCATCCTTAAGGCTACATTTAAACCAGTGTGGATGGTACTGGGAGCATGTGTGTAAAGTGTCTTGCCCAAGGACACGGCAGCAGAGACTAGGATAGCGGAAGCGGTAATCAAACCTGGAACCCTCAGGTTGCTCGCACGGCCGATCTACCAACCGAGAAATACCGCCCCATTGAAGACATTGGACAAAGTTGCAAGGCCACACATAATTCACAGGGATTGGTCGAATTTGCACGATCCCAGCATCACAAAGTCCTGGATGGACTGAACAAGTAGTTAATCGATTGTTACACGTTGTTGTTCTTGCTTCGGCTTCACAAGAAACAAACATAAGTTATGATTAGACAGTAGAGAAGCTGCAGACTCAACAAACTGGACAGTCGAGCATTACCTTTGGTACACAGACGTACATATCACTTATAACTCATGTAACATATAAATCTGACTTTTCCAGTCTGTCACCCAAATCCGTCTATGCCAGGGGTGTCCAAACTTTTTCCACTGAGGGCCGCATTCTGAAAAATCAAAGCAAGCGGGGGCCATTTTGATATTTTTTATTTTAAAAACCAATACAATATATGTAGAAAAAATATACATTTAGGCCTCCACTCAGGCTTAGTCCTGGGGACCCCAAAGGGTTTTGGTCAAAAAAATATTAAAAATGTGTCATTATTCAGTATTATTATTTTTATTATTATTCAAGTTTTAAATCTCTAGATCAACATTAGGTCTATCTGTCAATATAACGGTTTTAAAGATTTAAGTTGTATGCTCTTGTTGCCAAAAAAAACCCTGTTTTTTTGTGGAAAAAATACAAAATATGCAATATTTTCACACAATAACATTTTTAAGTGGAATATTTGAGATTATATAATAATTGGAGCCTTAAAAAGGTCAATAGCTCATAACAACATTGATTTTAATTCATTATTATTTTTTGAGCAATGACACTTAAAAACAAATCACACTAAAATTATTGGGGATCCAAATAATTATAGTTTTAAAAAATAAATCTTTTTTTTTTTTTTACTGTTTACTTTTAACACAATAATCTCGAGATCAACTTCAGATCTATCCGTCAATTACACATGTTATTGTTGTTTATGTTTTTCGTTTGTTCGTTTTAGGCCCTTCTTTATAAAAAACAGATCAGTTTTTTATATGGCAAACACAAAATATGCAACATTTTCCCCCAAAATATCTCAGATGTGACGTAATTGGAGCCTTGAATAGGTCAATAATTCCTAATGACATTGAAGAAAGAAACAGCCTGCATGGCAGCTTTGTGTTGAGTATACATTGCGACATTTTCTTGTTACATTTCACCTGTTTGCTCTTTTATACCACTTATCATGTTTTTAATTGTTTTCAATCGTATTTTTAAAATGTGCCGTGGGGCCGTTAAAAAATGACCTGCGGACCACAAATGGCCCCCGGGCCGCACTTTGGACACCCCTGGTCTATGCATAACATGAATAGCGATTTCCTAGTTCCTTTTGTTACATGACAGAACCAGCCCATAGGAGACACATACAAAAGTATGTTCCCCAAGGTAAATGCTGAACAATATTTTTACATTACTTCATAAAACTACTGTAGTATTGTAATCTTTTTCAAACAATATTTCTGATGTAAGAGTTGTTTTTGTCCTTTTAAAAGGCATGTTACATGTTCAAATTGTGATGCTTTGAGTTGGCCAACCACTGATTAACATGATTTTAATAATTTTCAATGGCCGTTGCTGATTTGGGATACAAGTGTTTCAAGTTACGAGCTCGTCATGGAACAAAATGTGCTCTTAAGTTGTGGTACCACTGCACAAGTTCAATGACAGAGCATGATATTTTGATTTTTTTCTTGCTCACAGTATGCACTTTATAAGAAGATGACGCAGGCCGCCATCCTTATCCAGAGTAAATTCCGTAGCTACCACGAGCAGAAGAAGTTCCAGCAGAGCAGGAGGGCTGCCATGCTCATTCAGCAATACTACCGCAGCTACAAGGAGTTTGGCAGGCTCAAGCCTCACCACCGTGGGTCGGCCGCTGCCCTGGTGCAGCACAAATTGAGGTAGTCATCCATCGTCAGGGGACTTTAGCCATTTTGGATTATGTTTGTTAGGGAGGTGATGATACGCTCAGCTCACCAGACGAGACAATATTTTGACATGATCTTTAAAAAAACTGCATTGACAAGGACAGGGACTTTTTTTATTTAACTGAGTCATGAAACAATTATGCAGGTGCATTTTGAAATGCATCATGGTTTTGGGGGCATAATCTGAGCATTAGTGTTTGACTCTTGAGCTTCGTTCCACAAATTGAAACGAAAAGAAAAAGTTAGACCATTTAAATCAAAATTGATCAAATTAAATAAACCTATTGCTGCTTGAGGTGATGAGCCAGCATATTTAAAGTGCTGTTCCATTGCGTCTTAGCATCCATGTGATTACTTTTGTTTGGACTCTGATTAAGGAGAGCAGCTGAGCGTCTCACCTGCCCAAGCACGGTCAATTCCATGTTGCATGAATTGTCAGTCACGGTGGCTACGTTGTGATTTAGTTCCTTAAGCTCCACGTCCGTGTCAGCTGTTTGTAGAACTTTAGCCCTCGTGTGAACTTCAAAAAGTGGGTGAAGCTTCTGCCTTGTGCTACAAGAAGGCCTTTTCTGAATCGAGAAATATCGTCACGTTTTAAAGGGTAACTGCACTTTTTTTGGAATTTTGCCTATCAATCACAATCATTATGAGAGACGAGAACACACAAGTCTTTTTTTTTATTATTCTAATGATGATTAAAAAAAAACGCTTGAGCGATGTGGCTAATGGGAGTCACCGGTGTAGCCTTCAAAACCCTCTAACATTTTATATACACACTGAAAGTATATATATATAATATAGTAACAGACACGTTCATAACAATATGTAATATGTTCAATAATTACCGTATTTTGATCATTTTAATCATTGCTGGAACAAATTCTTTGGCACATTTATTTCCGTTTCCATAGCAGCGCACTTCTGACTACTGGCAACAACCCCTTCCTGATACACACGAGTGACAGATTTGAAGATGACTACTTTTGGACAAATGAGGATTCACAACCTTATCTTTTTTAATCGGAATTTATGGAGAATGAACTAGTGCTTCTCAAAGCCAAGAGTGAGACGTTGGAGCAGGCGGAAGCCGAGCGAGTGGGGTGAAAGTGAATCAGAGCTGCAAAATGTGGAACTTGAAGCCAAGCTATTTCGACATAAATGGAGTGCTTACCCATAATTAACTGAAATAACAGTCCCAAGCCAGCTGGAACAAACAGACAACTGTCCATCGAGTGTGTCACACTTTATATTGATCATGATACATGCAGCATATCATGCGTGTATCAAGACAGACAGTATGCGTTGTCTGGCTAGCTGTGTACAAACAAAACATGAAACTTTACAGATATTATTCATGTTTTTTAGTCAGTACAGATTGGTGTCTTATCGCATTGTGTTGTGCATTACAAACATTAACGCGTTTCATGCTGTCGTAGAGGCTAGCTTATCTCTTGCCGTAGTTAGCTTCTACAGCTAATACCATAGCATGCCGATGTGTTAGTACGCTAGAAAAATAGTTCCTCAGTGTTCGCTCTTACAATAACAACGTTGTTACAGTTTTGGTTATTATACAAGTTACGGAACGTAAATGAAGTATTGTTGGCAGTTTTTGAATGCATTTTTAAAGTAAAATGGATTGCTCCCATTAGCTTTATTGCTAGCCACCAAGAATAAGACCATTTTTAATGTTAGAAAGTGAAAAAAAAAAAAAAAGTCTTCTTGTCTCTTATAAGGATTGTGAATGATACGCAAAATTCCAAAAAAAGTGCAGTTCCCCTTTAAATCTTGCAAGATCTTGTGACATCTCGTCATACCCGTAGTGTTTGCAAAATGTGTATTCCCTACAAGTTGGCAACAAAGACTTTAAACACAGTCTGCAACTTTTTCCAACTTTTGACAATGTACAGTATTGAACTACAATATATTTACTATATTATGTACTTTATATCAGTGGTCCCCAACCACCGGTCCGCGGATCGATTGGTACCGGGCCGCACAATAAATATATATATATATTTTTTTAAATGGTTTTATTTTTCTATTTTTATTAAATCAACATAAAAAACACAAGATACACTTACAATTAGTGAACCAACCCAAAAAACCACCCTCCCCCATTTACACTCATTCACACTCATTCGCACAAAAGGGTTGTTTCTTTCTGTTATAAATATTTCAGGTTCATACATTACATATCAATATAGATCAATACAGTCTGCAGGATACTACGGAGCCCCTAAAGGGACATGGGAATTTTTTTTTTTTTAGACATGTATCTCGTGGCCACGAGAAAGTATCTCGTGGCCACGAGAAACTTTCTCGTGCGCACGAGAAACTTTCTCGTGGCCACGAGAAACTTTTTATTTAAAAAAAAAAAAAAAAAAAAAATGTTTATTTATTTATTTTTTTTTTTTTTATAAAAAGTTTCTCGTGGCCACGAGAAACTTTCTCGTGGCCACGACAAACTTCCTCGTGGCCACGAGAAAGCATTGGATGCGTGCTGATGGTTTGGTGTGTGTTAAAATGGCAGTTTAGGAGTTAATATGGCTGTATTTCCAATTAGGACTTTCCCCCATGTGTGTTGTGGCAAAATGTGAATGCTTGATTAGTAGGTGTGAGACAAACACTTTATCTTCCTGGTTATTGTAACGCTACGTGTTTGACATTATTTAAGACTTTATCATGCCCGGGAAAGGACAGTTTTCCTCTTCTGTGGCTGTGGGGGGTGGGCGTGGCTTGCGGACCTGCAGTGAAGCGGAGTGTGTCAGTTAGTCCGATGTTGATGTGATCAAAATTCATTTTAACACACACCAAACCATCAGCACGCATCCAATGCTTTCTCGTGGCCACGAGAAAGTGTCTCGTGCGCACGAGATACATGTCTAAAAAAAAAAAAATTCCCATGTCCCTTTAGGGGCTCCGTAGGATACAGTCCGTAAGCACACATGATTGTATTTCTTTATGACAAAAAAAAAATTAAAATAAAAATTAAAAAAATAAATAAAAATGTTCAAGCGTTGACCGGTTCGCAGTTACAAAAAGGTTGGGGACCACTGCTTTATATAGTATACTCTCCTACTGATTTTGACATCTGTTTAAAGTTGCTAAGGTAGCTGGGTGCCAAAGTTTATATCATCATGTTTTAGTTGTTGTAACTAGGTAACTTCCGATGGGGAGAAAAATGGAGTAGACATACGCACGCATCCCACTCGTCCGCACCAACCTGACAAAATGTAACTTTTTATAGCCACCCTCCACAAAGATGCCCCTTTTGCCTTTCACCCCTCCTATTGCTATCAAACCATTGGCTATTTGACTTCGGGAGGAGGGGAGAGTTTGACATCACAAGTTGTCCGTTTCTACTTCATGTGTCAAATCCATCCTTGTCCATCCCAGTTATTAGGATATTCTAATTCAATTTGGCATGTATTCTGACTATAAATTCAATTTCAAGATAAGCGAGCTTCTCCCTAACAACCACCTGTCTCAAGGGATGTCGTTGTCCTCCTTTCCATTTAGACTTTCTCTCAAGGGGTTTTGATATTTGGGTGTATTTATCACTGCTTCTGCAGAGGTCCTTTTCAACTGGAACTTTCACCAGCCCGTCGATAAATGTACCTTTTGGTATGAGCTGCTGGTCCTCGATTCCTTTCTTTCTGACTGATAGGTAATTTGATAAAAATGCTGATTCTCCCTAAATTCCTCTATTTGTTTTAAACATGTCCAATTATTAATGGGGAGATCCTTTTTCATGAGCGAGACAATACAATGTATTCGTTCTTGTGGTTCCCCGAGTTGAAGGAGCTGTTTTATAACTTGCATTGCCAAATGTTATCCAATGCTACTGGGCATTCAATATTAACAAGCTTATTCATTAGCTCGACAGAGGAACTGACACACGCCAGTCTTGGGCCCAAATTGAACTACAGTCCTCAAGGCTTTCTCTACAATCCCTCTTTACTGCCAACTAATAGCTGTCCTAGGGACATCTTTAACTCATATCAAACTGGGGGGAAAAAAAAGTTTTACTTTTGACAGAACTTGGCAGTCCTTGGAGTATTCGAATTGAACCACTTTCAACCCCCACCTGAAAAAAAAATATAAACATACAACAGGAAGCATCAAGATAAACAACCAATAGAGAATAGTACTGACTACATGGAAATATATGCAGTGATCCAGAAATCAGCAAACGCTGCAGCTCAACTTAAGTAGTGCTGATTACTAACAACACACATCTGCACCACGAGTGCAAAGCGAAGCTGCTGCGAAAGCAGAACATGGAAAAATGCTGGGAAAAATAAGAGTCTGATTGGAAATTAACATTTCCATAGGTAGAGCATAACAAAAGCTGTTTACAACCTTCTAAGTACCGATTTTAACAATATGAGAGCCGCGAAATAACACCCACATCGCCTTTACACTCGTTTAATGTATTATACGATGTAAACAGGTGCTGCACATTACTGATGTAGAATTGATCACATGTAATATTGATATTTTTACGTATTTAGCCATTTTTATGCTTGAAAATGCTTATTTTAGGCCAAAAATACACAAAACATGCTTAAAAGAAAGAAAATCTGCGATAGAGCAAAGCCACAAACTTCTCAGCGCGATGTGGTGAGGGATGACTGTACAACACAGTAAAATTGAGCATATTTCAAAGAGAGTTGCAAATGGTTAATAATCATGACTAGTTTTAAAACTGTACAATTTTGAGTTCGAACATAGCCCTTTAAATAATGTCAACTTTCCCCACACTATTTGTTTTCTTCCAGAGGTTGTCTGCTCACCAAGAAGCAGGATCAAGCTGCCAGGAAGATCATGAGGTTCTTGCGTCGTTGCCGCCACAGGTAACCCTCAAACACACACACACACAAACACACACACACATGCATGCACATGCATAACACGTTATGCAAAGTCTCACGTTGATTGCACAATCCTTTCATGGCTAATCAGTAAAGTGCATTTTGAAAGACTCAAGTTTCATTACCTCGCCCATCTCTGAATTATTTTTTTAAACCTGTTATGTGGTATTTTCATTGGGCGTATTAGGTGGTTAAAAACCAAATATTCATGTTCCAAAGCTCCAGCACCCCCTCACTGTAATTGGCCCCCCCACCATTCCTCGCACCCTCCTGCAGAGTGCCAACTGTGTGCTAATAGCTGTCTGGTATTGTTTTGCTGTTTATGCCAAGCCCCTTGATGGACCATAGACTGTTCAAGCGGGTGAGTGCTGCCTCAGCAACTCAGTTCGTGTCTCACTCTCTATTCCTCTCCGTCTCTTGCTCCTAAATAATAATTGTCTCCACCTGAGCTCTCAGCCTTTGCATTCTCTCTCTCCCTCACTCTCATTTTCTTCTTTTCTCTTCCTGTCTCTCTCTCCTGGCTGTCCACCGACCCAACTTCCTCCTCCATCACTTTTGCTTGATGCCTGCTTGCATGAGGGCTGCCAGCTGGAGCCACAGGTGTACGACATGCTCAGATTCAGCCAGACCTTTGTCAAAGTAACCAAAATGCTTAAGAATGAAAAAAGGGGTGAAAGGGTGCAACGGGCATGTTGCCCTTTATCTGTTTTTCTCTCTTTGGGACTTTTATTTCAGTTTGTTTCCTTTATACAGAAAGACCATTTGAGGGAACGTGCAGGGTGCTTCTTTTGATTGTGTATTGCTCATGCTGCATGTCCACTGGTGACAACTTTGGACATAAATGCATGCTATGGGCCTGCTGTTTTCTCAAGTTGTCTCTCTGTTTTATTGATTGGCTGCTTGTACTGTTTTTTGACATACTGCCAGGGACCAAACTCAAAAGAACTGTTTAATGTTCAAAAAAAAGATAAGGACTACATGCATGTATACTGGAGGGTGACGAATTGAAGGACAAACTGACCAAAATTGGCATCAACTTTTCTCTCGACTGCACATGTGTCAAACTCAAGATCCGAGGGCCACATCATTTAAGGTGGCCTGCAAAAGTCTGGCAATGTATCTTTCTTTATGAGTGTACTTCAGTTTTAACATTAAAAAACATGTAATACATGCAAATGCAGTTCTTAACTCATTATTTTTTGATGCAACAAGTTATTCCAAGCTGTATTTTTTGTCATTGAGACCCTTCAAATTAAAATTCTACACTAGCTGAACCAAAATATCTGCGTGTCACTTTGACTTCTAAATTCCAAAGCAAGTAAACAATGATAGTAATCAAATGAAGGGACAATTGTGTAATGATTTCATAAAGCGGCCCTCTGAAGGCTTCCGAAAAGGCGATGTGGCCCACAATGGAAATTAGTTTGATGCCTTTGCTCTACTGGGTGAATTCAAACATATTTTCCCCATTATGTATTGCAACAATGCAATAATGATCAATAGCTGAAGCTTCTAAACATACTTAGGGGCATCTTCTGCATTTATTTATGTGAACACGCTACATGTTTCTTCATGTTCCTTTAACTTGTCAGCCGTCTGTTAATCATATCTGCAAAAACAAGCAGGCAGCAGTTGTGCAGCGACTTGCGATAGAAGATTGTCTGGAGTTTGTTGTATAATAGATCAGATGGTAATGAAAGCATATAGGTCACAAGGGGAAAAAATCAATAAAATTCATCAAACTGGGAATTACATAACTGAGGCGTTTCTCAAGGCACCCCTTTAAGTCCTCTTCTTTTTAGCAGTTACACGCGTTTTATCGTAGTGTGATTTATGTAACTAAGGTGTTGCTGTGGCTTGTTAATTTCTGATGCAGTCGGTAGTCATTTGTTCAACTTCTTTAGTTATACTAGTAGCGTTCCTCTCGAGTTTAGTTAAAAAAAACAAATTGTAAGAGAATCACATGGACGCTGGTTCCCTGGAACAAACAAAATAGGACTAATATGAAAGGAGAAGTCCGGCCCCCCTGTCCTTAGTTTTCTGGACATGTGGACCCTAAAACAATTTAGTTGAAAATCTCTGCTCTTTGGAGTACACATCGTGAGAGGATGCAGCACACATGTATCCGCTACATACACATTAATGTCACAATAAAAGAAGAACCTGAGCAAATTTTAGTCAGCTAAGATCGTGTCGGGTGGTACTGAAGAGCTATTAGCATTTATCAGGCTGACTGCATGTTGGTCATGGTGCTCGTATCTTCTGTGGCCCCACACTGGTTCAAGGCCAACATTGAAACAAAATGACTGTATATGACCAGTCTTTTATATGAGGATGTGATCCCGTTATTGACCTTCAGTATTTGTTTATTCCTGCATTTTGTCTAAATACTGTAGATCAGGCCTATTCAACTGGCAGCCCGCCAAAGCTTTTGGCCAGCCGAACATCACCCAAATAGACTTGATAAAACCATTAAAAAAACTATGCCCATGTATGCAGTACTCCCACCGCCCCACAGGGGGCAACGGTCAAAATGAAGCAGCAGTGGGTAAAGGAAGACTAGTCATTCAACCCCCTAATAATTTAAATAAATTGCGAACTCTGACTTTTAACAAGGATTGAACAACATAGTATGAATGTTCTACCCCCGGGCAAGTGCTCGAGTCATTGTTTCCTGTCGAACCTTTTAAGCGACGGACACATAAGCTTCATCACGAAACTTGGTCAAACAAACATTTGTAAGTAGGTATTGTGCATAAATATATTTAGTTGGTTTTGTATTGAAATTGCTGACTTTTTGATGACTTCTGTATTCATGGTCATGTTGTTTTAGTAACTCTGGCGAGCAAAGCTTGTTTAATGCATGTAGAGGCAATAACACTACACCTTAGGTTTAATTGTGATGAGTCACGTTCATTGTGTGCAATGTTTGATGTGTAAATGTTGTTTACGGGGACGGCGTGGCGAAGTTGGGAGAGTGGCCGTGCCAGCAATCTGAGGGTTACTGGTTCAATCCCCACCTTCTACCATCCTAGTCACGTCCGTTGTGTCCTTGAGCAAGACACTTCACCCTTGCTCCTGATGGGCCTGGTTAGCGCCGTGCATGGCAGCTCCCGCCATCAATGTGTGAATGTGTGTGGGTGAATGTGGAAATAGTGTCAAAGCGCTTTGAGTTCTTTAAAAAGGTACAAAAGCGTTATACAAGTACAACCCATTTACCATTTATTTAATTTCTATATGTGTAAATATCTGTCGTATGTTGTGTGAATATATTAACACTAAATCTTATTTATGTAAAATACACAATGAACATTATATTTTTGTAATGTTTATTTATGTTTATACTTAATACAAACCTAAATCAAGGAAGAAGTGTAAAGAAATAAAACTGAGGAAGGAAAAGACTACAAAAGAAGGAACATCACCCCTCAACAAGCCTCTATTTATTCATGCTGCTAACTAGTAGCATAAGATGGAATCAAGTAGGGAGGGTAGAATAATGAATTTATTGACAGTGCAGTGTGAACGCCGATGTGTTTACTTTGTAATTAAGTAAACGCAGTCTCAAAGGAATACAACCTGCGGAGGGACTTTCTGACAAAACATCCACATTTCCATGTCTGGCCCCTGAGCCCTCGGGCTCTTGAAACTGTAGTTTCATTGTGTAGTTGAACAGCCCTGCTGTAGATGTTATGGGTTTTTGTAGCGGGAAGTTAAGAAATTAAAATATGAGATTAAAATATATCGGCAAAGGGAATATAATGTAATTATTTTTCATTACCACATATGCATTTGGAATTGAAAGCATTTGACATGAATGACGTATTGCATTTCATCCTAAAAAAAAAACATATGTAATGACCAGTGTTTCCTTTCACAGAACAGCTCTAGATCCTGGCGACAACAGCGTTAACATTGTGATATCAAATGTTCCAATTAAAGCTATATTAACATGTCTCTATCCCTCTGTGTCTTTCTAATATGCAGGGTGAGAGAATTGAAAAGGGCCAGGGAACATGAGACCACTCAGAAGAGCCCCCTCGCAATGTGACATCACTCCTCTAACACCTCCTTTTTTATTTGTATTATATTTTTTCGGGAACAAGACATTATACAACAGAAATGGATGAAAAATAGCATCGGTGCAGTGTCACTCTAACACATTTTTTTCCACACACACATATATATGTATATATATATAAATATGTATATACACATATATATATATATATATATATATATATATATATATATATATATATATATATATATATATATATATATATATATATATATATATATATATATATATATATATATATATATATATATATATATATATATATATATATATATATATATATATATATATATATTATTCTTTCTACTGGATTTCATTGGAGAGTGGCAACTTCTACTCCGGAATCATAAACTTCAGTGGGGCAAGAGGGGTGCAGAACGTTTTGCTTTATGGCATTTTTTTGCACTTTTTTCTGGACATGATATCAGACTGTGAAGAAAGAAAACGCAGGACAAACCACAGGAGGTCTGAGGCTTGTGAATAAACGTGTATAAAGGCTGCTGCTGAATATCTCAGACCATAGGGAGACCATACTGGATGACTGTAATTGTATTTCTGATTTTTTTTTTTTTTAAAAGGGGATGGATTTTTTTTTTTTATCCGAATAAATGAGTAAACCCACATCGCCACATCAGTGATACGTTACAATCGTCTCCCACTGTGCTCTGCCCCGTCTCTCCGCCCACAAGGTGGAAGCTACAACTGAATGTAGTCAGGGGTGAACTGCGCAGAAGCAAATGAGGAACTTACAGTAATTGTTCTTTTTTTCTGTTGCCTGTTGTCACTTTATTACTTGAATTTGTTCCATACTGTCAAAAAGAGTTTGTCCCCTAATGTCTAATGTGTTGGTGATCTGTATCTTCAGGTTCTATGTTGTAGAATCTTATCCCAAAAGAAAAATGCATGACTTCTGCGTAAAAGAAAAGTCTTTGCTTGTATGTTTATGGTCTTAGTCTTTCAGCCGATCCTCGGGTTCTCTCGGCACATGTCCATCATCATTGTATTTGTTTCTCACTTTTGCCTATTTTGCGTTGTTAAAGTTCGGGTCGTGCAGGTTCTTACGGTTGTTTTTTCAGTGAACTTCAGAGCCTGCAAGGGCTTTTGAGGGGAAGATCACATACATTGCCTTGACGTCTTAGAGATTCTTTGAGGGGTCCCTAAGCTTGTCCCAAAATAGGGGTTTGACAAATCCATATTTTTGACAATTAAGCGAACGTTTCTGTATATAACGAAGGCTGAACGTATGTAGGGGGGAAAAAAAACACATTTACCCGATGGGGATTGTATTTTAGAAATATATTATTTTATTCATTAAAAAAAATGGGTTAACAAGAGGTACAAGACAAACACAAATATTTGTATAGTTTTCTTTGAATGCCTACGAAGTACAGTTGTATTGTTTGTAAATAGTGTAAATAACTGGGATAAAAATGAGTTATGTGCATGAAAAGTATGAAGAGTCAAAGGGGGGGAAAAAACAACAAAGCAGTAGTGGCTATGCGCTGTAAAAAGAAAACAATTTCACTATTTTAGAGTCTTATTTTGATTGTTCTTAAAAAGAACATTTTTGCTGAAGCATGTTATTATTGCCATATGAAAACAGACTTTATGTAGAGTTAGGAAATGTCTGTAAAATTTACTCTAAAGCAAAAACCTTGTTTTTGTTTCTTAGCTACCCATAATCCTTTGCCAATGGTGCCAAGGAATGCGAACGCTACATCATAGCTTAAAACATATTTTGCAAAGCTGATAATCATATTCACACCCTAAAGACCATAACTGACCGAGAACAATAATAACATTTTAAAGGGGAGTTATATCCAAGTAGAAGGCTTTTTGAGTCCCTCCCATCACTTTTAGCTTATAGCAGAGTTTTTTATGTTCTCTTTGCAAAAGGAATGTGACGAGTGATGATTTTAAAGATTGTAAATGGCAGCCTTGACCAGGGTCTTTTTTCGAGAAGACGCAAATGACTTTGCATCTTTTAAAATGTGCCGTGCACTGTTGTAGTATTAACTCACTAAATCACACAACTTTCCTAATTCAGTATTTCAGTATTCTTGATCAAGGCTGCCAGGTCTGAACCAACCTTATGTTGTACATTGTTTGTAACAAAAAAAAAAGAAGAAAAAAGTTCTATATTTTACGCTGACAAACATGTAGCATATATTGTGCATGGCTGGATCTCTTTGTCAAGCAGCAACATCCAAAGGTGCTAAATTTATTTGATCCAAAATTGAACATTAAAAAATGGTCACTAAAAACTGTAGTCAATAAGTGTATTTTTCATATTGAAATTACACAAACAGTCATATTTGTTCAACAAAATTTGGCTTAATTGAATGTTGTCATTTTTAAGTCTGATTCGTGCACTTTATTTGGACAGTGTTTATGTAGAAAGTGCCTATTCGCTAAATCTAAAAACTCCTGCTTTTCTCCATTGGAGTCACCCACAGAGCAACACTATTACCTGCCAATGATCAAAGCTATCGTACGATATTCCCTCATCTCAGCGATGTCAACTGCTTGTCTTGCTTTCTGTCTTTTTTTTAATTGTTCTCTGCTGGCACGGAATGTTCAAATCACACCTATAAATGCCACTACTGGGGTTTGTTGCGACACATTCGCCCTCTATCCTGCGGGTCGAACGCATAGCCAATGCAAACTTGCTAAAGGGAGGGGGATTTATTATGCTTGCATGGGTAAAATAGTCAACTGGGTGATAGACGTGCACCTGAAGCATGCTTACTTTCCTAGAATCGGTAGTCGGATGAACTTGTTATATGACATACAGGTTCTGCAATGCGATGACGTGCCACACAAAGAGGAGAGGGCACCAGTTCGATAAAAAGTAGCTACTAATGTTTTCACAGCAATGAGCATTGTTTTCCTTTTCATTTACACTATGTGTTTCATTCCTTTAAATTTAGCGTGTGTTCTCCAAATTTCAACAATAAACGATAAACTTTTCAGATTAGATTAGCGAACACAAACAGATGCGTCGATATGTCAAAGGTGGGCATTTCCCTGCTGTAGCCTACAGGGGCTGTGTTGTCTCCCTTCTGTGTTTTACTCAGGTGCCAAGATAGGGTAAATAGGTAATAGCGAGTAGTAAAATTAAACAATGGAGTAAATCAGGGGTGTCCAAACTTTTTCCACTGAGGGCCGCACACGGAAAAATTAAAGCATGTGGGGGACATTTTGATATTTTTCATTTTCAAACCATAAAAAAATATATGGATTTATTTTATTTATTTTACCTTTAGGGGTCTCGGGGACCATAAAGGGTCTCAGTCATTAAAATGTTAAAAATAAGTCATAACATTATTTTATTTTTTTATTTAACGCTTACAGTAAATCTCTATATCAACTTCATGTTGATATAAAGTAATTAAAAAAAAAAGGTTTTATGGCTTTTCTGTCAAAAACAACTTTGTTTTTTTTATAGTAAAACTGAAATAGACAGTATTTAGTAATTAGAGCCCTGAAAGATCAATAATGCAGGACACCATTGATTTGAATTATTTAATATTTTTGAGTAATCACAGTGAAAAGATAAATAAAATACCACTAAATATATTTGGGATCCAAAAGGTGCCCCACTCATAAAGTGATACATAGACCCCCATTATTTATTATTTAGTTTTTACTTTTTAAATTATATCTAAATTCTGTACACTGCTGCTGGAATTTTAATTTTCCTGAGGGAACTCTCCTGAAGGAATCAATAAAGTACTATCTATCTATCTATTTTTATTATGTTTTTCTTTAACTTTCAACACTTAAGTTACGAGATGAACTTCAGATGTATCTGTCGATTTTACGTTTGAATTATTATTTAGTTTGTTTAATGCTCTTTTGTCAAAGAAAACTTTGATGTTGTTATATGGCAACTACACAATATATGCAATATTTACCACATAACAAAATGTTTAGTGAAATATTTTAAGTAACTGGAGCTTTGAAAATAATTCATTATAACATGGATTTTTTTGTCACTATTTTTGTTTGTTTGAGCAATGGCAAAAAAAAGAAAGAGAAAGAAAGACAAAAGAAAAGAAAAAACAGCCTGCATGGCAGCTTTGAGTCGACATTGCGACTTTTTCTCGTTAGATTTTACCTCATTCAATAATAGCAATAGCATTTCCAGAATGTGTGGCGGGCCGCAAATGGCCCCCGGGGCCGCACTTTGGACACCCCTGGAGTAAATAGAGCAAAGCAAAAGAGGCTGAATTTGAATGAAAACCTGAACAAAAGTTGCATGCACCAGCAGATCAGTGGATTTATTGAAGATGATTTTACATTTTGCATTGGATGTGCCCAACAGATTAATGTGAAATTTACTTGAGTCATTCTGTGAATTTTGATTTAACGAGTCTGTAAATTGACCAAAGAATCTGGCTTCACCCCACACCTCCCCCCACCACCCTCCATCTTCCACTCATCAATGCAGAGCAATAAAGTTATTTTGTGGAGACCTATGTTGAAAATGATCAGACATACCTAGTGGACTGACTCTTATGCAAATGCCAGTATTGCAAGACAAGCATTCAGTAGTTAATGGAGAGCACCCTTATACCGAAATGCACGTTTTCATCAATTCCAAACACGAAGAGAAAAAAAGACCCAACTTTGATAGAAAGCTATGGGTCCTCAACACGTTGCATGTGAACTAGTGTTAGATCTACTTTCCTCTCCTCTATAGTGCTCCTTTTGTCTCTTCTCTGTTATGTGACTTTTGTCCGCTGCTGCCCTCAAAAGTTCCAGCTCCCCTTGGTTTTTTCCTAATGTGTTTTCCTTTCTCCTTCCACCCCCCCTCCCTTACCTTCTCTTGTTTGTAGGTTTTATTTTTTGTAATTGTGCATGTACAAGCGTCACTGACTCGATGGATATGTTTAAAAAAAATAAAAAAAAATAAAAAAAGTGATTTCAGCTGCTCAAGCCATGCAAAACATTTTGAATTGCCCTTACAATATGGAAGATGTTTTCTGAATGCTTTATATTCTTTCTGCTGTAAAATAATAAAAACATGAAAAAATGTTGAAAAGTTAACAGGTCACTAGTCTTTCTGTTTCCCCCTGTGAGACTGGCTTTAGTTGGCACATTTAGACAAAGATTTCCACAATCATTTTAAACATGTGTGTATCGGCATTTGAAGACATTTGTCTTGCATTAGAAACTCAATGGCCTTTATCAAAATGCCAAATATAAAATATCGGTTCATGCACATAAAGTAATGTTTACAATGCTTGTGACAAATCGTTTATCGCTATTTAATTGGTTCCGGACATGAGCACAACTAATGAATTCCCGCTAAGAAGGCATCATAATTATAGATCAAATATTTCCAAAGCTAGAGGGTAAATACATTTTCAGCATTACGAGAGTCGTAAATAACTCCGTTTAGTCCCTCTCCTAATCCAATATAGTAATGCTATCTGAGGCTGAGCCAATCAGTGGCCACGATACTGAACAGCATGCGCTGATTGGTTTGATCTCCTCTAGTGTAATACTCCTGGAATATTGATTTGTTTGTTTATTTCGCCATTTTATGCTTAAAACAGCTTAATTTAGGACCCAAAAAAATAGCAGAATATTCTTTAAAAAACATAAAAAGTATGTTTTAAAAATCTGCAATGTGGTGAGGGACAACTGTACTGTTATGTGTGTGTGTTTGTGTGTGTATGTGTGTACATTAAGCACATGCATGACATGACAGTTTTACACAGTACTTCCAGAAACATTCTGCCTACTGTCTTTTTCTGAACTGCTTGTGAATGCCCAGTAGCTGACTAAAAGGGTTTTGCAGACGCTGTTCCTCCTGTAAGACCTGGAAGAGAGGAAATCTGTTAATTGGTCAGTTGTCCGATTAGAACAAATTTACAGTGCTGTCATTTCTGTACAAATCCCACCTCTCTTTTCAGCTTGCCTGTAGTTTTGACACCTACGTTAGAATAAAACAAAGAGTGTGGTGGTGTGTGAGGTAGGTCACATGTCAGCACCAGTCAAGCCACAAAAAACAATGACTATAATTATTCTTGTACATATAATTCATATATTGTATGCAATTGACATACAATGACCCCTCTTTTTTAAGACCGGTTGTCGGAAAAATATCTTTTAAGACAAAAATAATATACTTAACCATGTTTTTAATACCAGTTAAATCAATCATATATCATCCAGCATATTTTGTTAATCGTATTTCTTAGCTGCTCTAAAGTTTGATGACTTTTCTTCATTGATGTTCAAATTTGCAGCTTCTATATTGTGTTTGCTAAGGCTTCTTTCACACTTATGGTTTGGTACTCAGTCTTGTCTAGATCAAATATTTAAAAGGCTGTGCAGTAAAAAGTAAAAAAAAAAAACGGTACATAAATGTAAGACTTGTTTGGATATCTTCATCTAACTCACATATTCTGAAAAAGACACCATCTGCTGGGTTGAATATATTATATTATATATTTATATATATATATATATACACTACCGTTCAAAAGTTTGGGGTCACCCAAACAATTTTGTGGAATAGCCTTCATTTCTAAGAACAAGAATAGACTGTCGAGTTTCAGATGAAAGTTCTCTTTTTCTGGCCAAATTGAGCGTTTAATTGACCCCACAAATGTGATGCTCCAGAAACTCAATCTGCTCAAAGGAAGGTCAGTTTTGTAGCTTCTGTAACGAGCTAAACTGTTTTCAGATGTGTGAACATGATTGCACAAGGGTTTTCTAATCATCAATTGGCCTTCTGAGCCAATGAGCAAACACATTGTACCATTAGAACACTGGAGTGATAGTTGCTGGAAATGGGCCTCTATACACCTATGTAGATATTGCACCAAAAACCAGACATTTGCAGCTAGAATAGTCATTTACCACATTAGCAATGTATAGAGTGTATTTCTTTAAAGTTAAGACTAGTTTAAAGTTATCTTCATTGAAAAGTACAGTGCTTTTCCTTCAAAAATGAGGACATTTCAATGTGACCCTAAACTTTTGAACGGTAGTGTATATATATATATCAGTGGCGTGCGGTGAGGTTCATGTCAGGTGAGGCACTGACTTCATCACAGTCAGATTTACAAACTTATGAACCCTAAAGAGTATCTTATTCACGATTTGATTGGCAGCAGTTAACGGGTTATGTTTAAAAGCTCATACCAGCATTCTTCTCTGCTGGGCACTCAGCATCAAGGGTTGGATTTGGCGGTTAAATCACCAAAAATTATTCCCAGGCACGGCGCCGCTGCTGCCCACTGCTCCCCTCACCTCCCAGGGGGTGAACAAGGGGATGGGTCAAATGCAGAGGACAAATTTCACCACACCTAGTGTGTGTGTGACAATCATTGGTACTTTAACTTAACTTTAACTTTACACTTAC
The DNA here is from genome assembly GCF_033978785.1 of Entelurus aequoreus. NCBI lineage: Eukaryota > Metazoa > Chordata > Actinopteri > Syngnathiformes > Syngnathidae > Entelurus > Entelurus aequoreus. The sequence goes on from NC_084737.1 coordinate 34,788,657, forward strand.
AAACTGAAGCACACAAAAAAGCACATTTAATAAAAAAAATTATGGTCTTACCTTTACTTATAAGTGCGGGAACAGTGGTGTTCGTGTTGGAAGAGTTGTGAATGAATGAAATATGAAATCCGTGCTGCAGTCTGCAGGTGTACCTAATGTTGTGTCCCTGCGGTTGTTCGCGGCTCCTCCAGCGCGAGCATTGTTGTTTTTGCACTTTTTGGCTTCTTGTTAAGTGACTTTTTTTGGGTGGATTCGGTCTTGCACGTGGAGGGTTCGGGTGTGGGCTTTGGTTGGTGTGGCCGCGGCGCTCCCGTCGGGCGGTGCATTCTGCGGCGGAGATGCTTGGCACCAGGAGGCGGGGTTATGAGACGAGCCTCTCACAGTGCGTCTTCGCAGCAGTATTATGATCGCTCAGCACAAGAAATACGTTACACACATACAGTTGTTGACAAAATACACTGTACATTATATACCTCAGCTAACTAAACTATGGAAATGTATAATATAATTCATATAGCAATACGTTATCACTGCACAGCAGGCCAGCAGTTAGCCGAGTCATTGCGCACAATCCATGTTGAGGCACAACGCAGTGACGTGCCTCAACTGGCTGCTGATCACCGCACCGTCTCTTCTAAGTATTTGAACGGCAAATGTGAAAATAAAAATAAAAATAATCTAAAACTGGTGAAGTTAAATGGAAAATAACTTTAGTATAATCACTGGATACATATAACAATTTAATTAATTTTTTTTTTTTTACTTTTTTTTTTCTTTCCATGATGGCAGGTGAGGCCGTGCCTCCCCTGCCTCTAGTGACTGCACGCCACTGATATATACATATATATATATATATATATATATATATATATATATATATATATATATATATATATAGTCAAGGTTTCTGTGGTTTATCCGTTATACAGTGCTCAATACCAGGGTAGAGCGGAATATATGTTAGGTCAGGAAAAAACACAACAGGCAATATCATCCCTACAAGCCTGTTTTGAGCAGAGAAACCTGCGAAACAGGCTTGTAGGGATGTTTTTTCCTGACCTAACGTATATATATATATATATATATATATATATATATATATATATATATATATATATATATATATATATATATATATATATATATATATATATATATATATATATATTTATGCTTTTAAAGAATATTGTTATTGACACACACTATATAGCGCACCTACATGGAGCTGTGAGCCATTAACGCTATAAATTACAGAAAGCATGCAGAAATTCCGAATAAAAAGTTCAGTTTAGTGCGGTCCCATATAAAGTGACGTTCTGTATAACACGATCGTGCTATGGACCCCAAATTGTTGCCCGTTTTTTCCCCCGCCATAGTCAACCACATTGTTTTTCACCAAATTATCACGTTTTTACAAACTTACACAAATACCTAGATCTTTGTGAAAGTCTCCAAGAAAAAAAAGAAAAAAAGATAACTGATTATCCAACCATCCATCCATTTTCTATCGCTTATCTCTTTTGGGGTCGCTGGAGCCTATCTCAGCTACAATCGGGCGGAAGGCAGGGTACGCCCTGGACAAGTTGCCAACTCATCGCAGAATAACTGATTAAACATTACTAAATATCGACCTTGTGATGTCCAAACCTAATGGTGGATAGTAAAGATGTAAAAAAAAAAAAAGATTTGCAAATTAAACGCAATTCTTAGTTGGAACGATTTTTAATCGATTAAAAAAAAATGCATGACAGCTGTTTATCTATTTTATGGAGGAATGTAGTTAATCAATGATCTGGCACCCAATGTTATTAAGAAGTATTGATTTTACATCGAGAATCGTTTTGAGTCGAGATTCGATTTTCAATTGAATCGTTACCCCCAAGAATTGAATCGAATCGTGTGGTGTCCAAATATTCACAGTCCTAGTGGATAGTGCCAGCACCATTCTGTGACGTTGGAGCACAATCCACCATCACTACCCACAAAGTAGGTTTAGGCAGATGAGCTATGTGCATAACTTTTTCGAAAAAGAAAGGGTAAAAAATAAACATTTCTATACAATGTGATCTCAGGAATAATGGGATCGGTATTTTTTGGACACCAACGACTGAGGTATATCAAACTTTGAGTGTACTGTATATGTCTCTCTGCTCTGCGTCTCTACCCTGATTATAAAACCACACGTTTTTTTCTGTCTTTTTTCTAGTTGAAAATGGATTCTTGTTACAATGTCAAAAAAGGGGTAATCAACCAGGGTTTGGACTCCATGATGTAATCCCCCTTATTGATCCCCCTAATTGATCACCTTAACATGCTTATGGATGTTCTCAATCATGTAGGTCAGGGGTGTCAGGCCAATTAAAATGAGGTGGTGGGCCACTTTACATCATATGTTGGGCAAAATCTAGCCCCCGAGCCTTGAGTCTCACACATGTGATCTATTGTAGGTCATCGTATCACATTGTTTTGGTCAGATCTAGATCTAAGTCTGTAAGCATTAACTGATGAAGCCTGCTCAGGTGAGAGAAGAAACAATTAAGACAAACTGAGCATTTCAGTTGTCATCAATTGAATCATCCTAACAAGACATGTTGGACAACTCTGTGCTTCTAACATTGTGAGAACATTTTTATGACATCCCTTTTTTGCTCCAGCATGACCTTGTCCTGTAAGGCACAATGTAATGTCCAAGATGCTACTCACCATTTCTGTTCTCCCCAGATTCCAGAGTAGAGTATCGGAGACCACTCTGCGGAGTAAAGGTTTGCTCCAAAAGAGAGAACTCATCCACAGGTCCAACTCCTCCATTCTCCTATGATACTGAAAACCATCAGTCACTCAGTGAAGCCAGTGACAGAATTAGGACGTCATGCAAGAGTGATGACATGGTTATGGTCTTTAAGACTATATCCGGTGGATAGCTTAGGATTGACTGTACACACGTACTCTTAGGATCTAAAAGGGACTCGCTCAAATGTCATAAGTCAGCAATAGAAAAAAAATGTTTTTATATAATGTAAAATCCAAAATGTGCAATATTTCGAGAGTTCAAAGAATTATAGAGCGGATGGACTATTTGAGGTTGGGTAATTACAGCCTATAATAGGTCAATAATTCATGACAACATTGATTTTGATACAGTAGTAAAATATTATTTTTACAGTGCCAACTGAGTGAGAATGTGCAAGAAAGCAGGCAGGATTTGGTAGAGTTTATTGACTTCACATAGTACTTTGTTTTTGCCATGTTATATAAACTGCCCAAGATAATTGTTATTTAATTTTAGCTGTTTATTGGCAGTTTAACTCATTTACGCTTACCAAAGCTCTGAGAATCATGGTCATGGTTTTCTGGCACCAAAATTAGACCAAAACAATATTTTCTTATTTTTCAATCGGCCATTATTAGATTTATTCGGAAATAGGATAGCAATTCATTAGGATTACAGTCTGTTAAAAAAATAGTAGTTATAGGGAACTTGGAGCGCCAACTGCAAAATCTACATAAAGCTGAATGGAGGTCCACAAGCAAGAGTCCTAGTTGTCAATGACATCAAGGATCTGGACGAATATCAGAACTCCCAGCAACTACAACAATGATAATGGAGTCTATTATTAGGTATTTATTGATTTTATTTATTTATTCCCCTACCTCAGGGGGGGGACTCGGCGAGGCGGTTGCTGGCTGTTCCATCTCCATCATTGGGGTCCCTGCGGGTGGGGTGGGTGGTTCCTGTGGCGCCGTGCTGGGTGGTCCTGTGGCGGCCGGCTTGGGTGGGGTGGCCGTGGGCTGGCCTCGCCGCGCTCTCCGGGGGTGGGGGGGGGGGCTCGTGGGGGCCCTGTTGCCGGTGGGGCGGGGGCGGTCTTCCCGTCCGGTTGCGGGGGGTCTCCGGGCCCCTCGGGCGGGGCGTCCCGCCTTTCTGTCCGTGTGGGGTGTGGTCTCTCGCTGGCTTGGGGTCTGGCTTCCCCCTGTTTTTCTCGTGCCTTGTCCTCTGCCGGGTGCGTCTGTCTACGGCCTGCTGCTGGCCCTTGTGGGCGGCACGGTGGGCCAGGCTCTGGGGTTCCTGTCGCTGTCCGGCTTGGCTGCGTGGGGGCGGTGGCCCCTGGTTCCCTGGGCACCACACCTACTGTTTGTGGGATGGGTTCTTGGGGAGGCTGGGGCCGTACTCTGGCTCCCGCACACACTGGGAGTCAAATGTATTGTACATGCAAATTCACATATACTCACACACATACATACACACATACATAGGTACCTACGCTCCCACATACATATACAAATAAATACAGTACATATTTACACACTCAAAGTTCGTACATCCACACACACATTCATTATACAAACATACTGTATACAAATACTGTACATATACATTCACTGTAAAAACATACATATACACATACTGTACATATACATTCACTGTACAAACACACACATACACATTCTACACATACATTCACTTTACAAACACACACATACATACACTGTACATATACATTCACTGTACAAACACACATTTACACATACTGTACATATACATTCACTGTACAAACACACATTTACACATACTGTACATATACATTCACTGTTCAAACACACATACTGTATACACATACTGTACATATACATTCGCTGTACACACATATACACATACTGTACATATACATTCACTGTACAAGCACACATACACATACTCTACATATACAAGTACATATGCACACATACACTCATGCACATAATCACGTTTCATCAAACATATATTAACGTTGTTGCCCTAGGGTAAACTGGGTATAACACATGGCACACTGACAAAGCTTAACCTATTGTTACTATAACAATCTACAAGGTTAAGGTTGCTTCTCTTTCTTCCCCTCCATTTTTCTGCATTCTTTCGTATCTCAAGTTATCATTACGTATATGTATTGTTGCATTTGAACAATTGTATTGTTGATAATAAAGGTAAAGTACTGGTATTGTTTATTATCAATAGCACTATTTCTATTGGTATTCATATTGCTCCATTTTTAGTGTAATAATGCTCATTGTCATTTCTGTATTTTTTTTATTTTTTTATTTTCGCTAACTGCTTATTTGCTATTACTTTTACCATCATATTTGTACATGTCGTATTTGCTGATGTTGCTCTGTTGTTGTTGTTGTTGTTGTGTTTGCTGTTGTTGTTTTTGTCTCTCTGTCTAATCCCCCTCTTGTCCCCACAATTCCCCCCTCTGTCTTCCTTTTTCTCTCTTTCTATCCCCTCCTGCTCCGGCCCGGCTGCACCAAATGATAATATAAATACATTTAATAAAGTCAAAATACAAGTAAGGCAACAAGAGAAGTATCCTACACTTCTCTTTTGTAAAGTAAATCTGAACAGCCGATATGGGCATCTACATCTGCTATATGATTTGCCCGAGAAGCTGGGCAGGACATTATTAAAAAAAAAAGATAATGGAGTCTGACGGAAAACAAACATTGACATTGGACTACAAAATTACAACGCTCCAAGGGATTACCGAACAAGATGATCTTCACTCAGGTGCACATTCATCTACACTTATAGACATTCAGATATCAACACAAATGATTGGTGAACAGGAATTTATGGAACTGATAACCTTCAGCAGCATAGATTACAATAGTCCGGAATTAGATAAGGATATACAGTAGATCCAGATACAAATGTTTTCTTTCAGACCAGGAATAATTGTTTTTATTATACCGACGAACAATATAACAGAAACATTAAAATAGACAACAAACTGTCGATTATTCATTTAAACAGCAGAAGTTTGTATGCTAACTACAACAATGTGAAGCATTTTTTGGAACAATTCAACAAACTCTTCAAAGTTATCGCTATCTCAGAAACATAGATAAATGCGAAAAAAGGAATGGATTTTGACCTGGAAGAATATGAACTGAATTATATCAACAGAACCAACAAGAACAGATGGTGAGTAGCTGTGTACGTGATGAAGAACTTTTACTACATTCAAGATTTCAAGATGCTTTATTATTGTCCATTCTTTAACATGTACAAGACACATAAGAACTGAAATTTCATTTCCGGCACAGTCCCACTAAGAGCAGACATACGTTACAGGGAGACAAGACGGGACTGCCAACGGATCAGCTACTTAGGGCGCTCCTTAAGAAAGGTGGGAAAAAGGTGATATTGGGAAAGGGGGGAAGAGTAAAAAATATCAGTCTAAGGCTGGACCCTCGGGAGGGGGTCCAGACTGAGTCCAAGGGAAAAAAACTCATTTAGCATAGCACACATAAACATGTTACATTTAATCACAACAACTCGCAACAGAGGAGGGGGGAGATTTGGGGCCATGGAGGCCGGCCTGCTGCTATAAAGCGCTACTAGCTGTCCATAACCCCGAAGAGGAATTAAGCAGTGGTGGTGAGGGGCGTTGGATGGGGGTGGGGAGTGTGTTTGTATATATGCCCATTGTCTTTGGGTGAAGTGTAAATGTTCATAAGCCCAGAGTCGTTCTGCATGCAATGCAAGCAAAGTTTGATTCCCAGGTGTCGTTGAGGAGGGGTGGAGGGAGGGAGGTCAAAAAGCGTCCATCTTTGGAATTCCTCAGGGGATGATTACAGAACAGCCTGTTCTTGTCTCAAGGCCATTCGGGGGAGTCAAATCGTAGATAAGGATTTTTTTTTTTCTCGAACAGGCATTAACAATGACTTGTCTGTTCTATTCGCCCATGCTGGCTCTCATATCCAAACCTTCCTTTATAGCAAGCTTTTCCATGATGTGATCCATCTTGCGATTCAGTTCAGAAATCGCCACAGACTGTGTTCCCACAGCCCGGCCCAATCCATCCATTGCGACGAACAGCCTTTGGGCTCCTTGAGTGGCTGCCATCGTCTTACGAATTTTACGATACACCAGAGCAATGCCCAGCCCAATCAGCAGGTGCCCCACGATCATGGTTCCAAATAGGTAGATGTCTTCCACGTCCTCGATGGAAAGGACTGAGAGGCACATGATTCTCCATTTGTCCCGGGAATCTCTCACGTACCCCGCAGCAATGGTTCCATCAGGGCAGCCAGGCTCCCCAGAACCTCTTTTCCTCGTCAAAAAGATTGTGTCAATAGAGTCGAGAGTCCAGCTAATCAATTCCATGTCTGATGATTAGATTTGGAGGAGAGCGCAAAGAAAGAGGCTTCCAAAAAAAGTTTAGACAAGACAAGACAAAAAAAAGAGAGTAAGCCAGGAGAGACGGGAGGAGAAAAAAATGCGACCGCCCTTCACCAGAGGCAAGACAGAAAGTGGTAAACATATGTCACTAGCTATTGATAATATTTTAGAATATATAACCATTGAAATATGTCATGAAAAAAGCAAAAACGTACTGATCAGTTGTATATATATAGATCACCAAAGTCAAACATTGATACATTTGAGAACTGGATTAAGGCAACTTTTACTGAAATCAGTCAAAAAATAACCTTCTTATGTGGAGACTTCAACATTGATCTCTTGAACCTTAACAAACTGAAGTCCATAGATGACTTTATTGACACAATGTTCAGCCTGAGTTTATATCCTAAAATCAGAAAGGCCAAGCAGAATCTCAGGACACAGTGCCACACTTATTGATAATATTTTTACTAATGATTTTGATAATAATACCACAAGTGGCCTGCTAATATCCGACATCAGAGATCATTTGCCAGTTTTCATATTCTATGACGGAAACTACAAGAAGAGGAACATTGATGACAAAAATACTTTTCGAACAATATGTACAGAAAAAAGTATGACAGCTTTCAAACATGATCTGAAAAAACAGAATTGAGACAATGTCTACAGTAGAAATGATGTAGATGATGCGTATGGTATTTTTTTTAATACCTTCTAGATACTTTATGACAAACACTGTTCATTGAAACAACTTAGTATAAGAAGCAAAAGGAAAATAATCAACAATGGATGACAAAAGGATTGAAAAATGCTTGCAAAAAGAGTACATTACACAGAACATTTATAAAACAAAGATCTACAGAAGCATAAAACAAGTACAAAACGTACAAGAACTGTCATGATCCGTCACCCGGGTTATGGCATGATTTGGGTTTGTTAGTTTTTCTGTTTTAGTCTGTTTCCTGGGTGCACCCTCTTTCCCTGTTTTCTGTTGGTTTCCATGGGCACTGGTTCTCCTCACCTGTCTTAGTTTTGCAATTAGTGTTCCCACCAGGTGTTTTGGTTAATCACTCCCTTTATAGTTTCCTGTCACCCAGCATTAGTTGCTGGGTCAATGTTTGCGATAGGCAAAAGTTACGTTCTCCCGGTTTATCTCCTCGTTCTAGTGATTTTGGTACAGACTAGCTTTCCTTGTTTTTTTACCCTTTGTGACATTTTGGTTTTGTTTAGCTTCACGCTTGCTAGCGTCCTCAGTTTTGTATTTTTGTCCTGCATTTAATTTATTACTTGTACGCCGCTCCTTCTTGTTTCTGCCTTCGAAGGAACAGGGCTAGCGCAGCCATGCGACCACGACGTAACAAGAACAAGCTAACTGGCATACTACGAACATGTAGAAAATAATATTACAGTCAATTATTCGACCAGAACAAAACAATATGAGAGCAACATGGGGAATCCTAAATAGCATTATTAAAATGGTGCTTAAAAAGAACTATCCTAAATACTTCACAGATGGAAATGTAAAAAATGACAATATGAACAAAGTAGTTGAAATCTTCAATAAGTACTTTGTGAACATTGGACCAAATCTGGATGAAAATAATCCGGATCCCGAGTCAGTTAAGGACTTGAATGACACCATAGATAGAAACCCCAACTCTATGTTCCTCAAAGGAGTGACAAAAGAAGAAATAATCAATATTGTGAAAAAAGGTAAATCCTTTTGCAAAGGATGACTGATTGTAACGGAATTGATATTGAAACGATAAAAACAGGTTATTGAAGACATTTCAGAACCTTTAAGTTATATCAGCAACCTATAATTTCAAACAGGCAAATTCCCAGATAAAATGAAAATAGCAAAAGGCTCTTCCACAATTTTCTAAAATTATTGAAAAACTGTTTACCAACAGATTACAAAAATTCATGAATAACAACGAAACACTCACAGACAACCAATACGAATACATAGCCAACATCTCAACATCAATGGCATTAATCGAAATAACGGAAGAGATAACCAATGCAATACATAGCAAAAAATGTGCTGCTGCAGTATTAATGGACTTAACAAAAGCATTTGACACAATTAATCACTGCATCTTAAACAAATTACAAAGGTATGGAATCAGAGGGTTGGTCTTGAACTGGGTTAAAAGCTACTTAACCAACAGGAATCAATATGTGAAAATAGGCGAACACACATCTACAGAGCTGAAAATGTTTTGTGGTGTACCTCAGGGATCAATACTTGGACCAAAATTGTTCAATATTTCTATAAACAACATTTGTAAAGTTACAAAGGACTTAAAGTTAGTATTATTTGCAGATGATACAACTGTGTTTTGTTCAGGAGAGAACACACAGAAGCTAATACAAATAATAACAGAAGAAATGAAAAAAATAAAAAGATGGTTTGACAAAAACAGACTATCTTTGAATCTCAGTAAAACTAAAATAATGCTATTTGGTAACAGTAGAAGTGAAAGTCAAACACAAATACAAATAGACGGAATAGATATTAAAAGGGTAAAAGAAAACGCTTTTTTTGGGTGTAATAATAGATGATTAAATGAACTGGAAATCTCATGTAAAAAATATACAACATAAAGTAGCAAGAAACACGTCAATATTGAATAAAGCAAAACATGTTCTGGACCAAAAATCATTTAATATTATCTACTGCTCGCTAGTGTTACCGTATCTGAGTTATTGTGCAGAAATATGGGGAAATAATGTTGGATATAGAGAACATACAAACCCTTTATTTATTGAATCACAAATATTGAAATTCAACGATTTTGTGCATTTGCAAACAGCTAAAATTATGTACAAAGCAAACTATAACCTGCTACCCAAGAATGTACAACAATTCTTCTCAACAAAAGAGGAGGAATATAACCTTGGAGGAGAATCTAATTTAAAACATTTGTATGCTCGTAAAACACTTAAAACCTTCAGCATATCCGTATGTGGAATTAAATTATGGAATGGATTAACCAAATAAATCAAACAAAGCACCAATATGATTCAGTTTAAGAGACTGTTCAAACAACACGTGTTCACAAAGTACACAGAAAAATAATTATGATGAACATCTTGAACCTTTTTTTTTTTTTTGAGATAAAGATTATTTTTGTATACATTTGTTTACTTACTATGGTACATTATTTATTTATTCACTGTTCTGTTACAGAGAACAAGGGAATGGGATAAAATTGCTATGGTATGAAAGGGGTTGAGATTCAATAAGATATGCTTCTTCCTACTCCTTTTCGGACGTGCTGTAATGAAACAACTGGAAATATGTTATGCATTACATTGTATCGTATGCATGTTCGAAATAAACTGAAACTGAAACTGAACTGAACTGAACTGAACTGTACTGAAAAATGGGAGTCAATGGGGCCGAAATAGTTTTTGGGAACGTATGTATACTTTGCCTGTATTCTAATCCAGCAGTATCCAAAGTGTGGTCCGGGGTGTCAATTGTGGCCCGAACCTCAAGTTTTAAATTACAAATACAAAATTGTAAAATGTCAGCAAAATTACTGTGTATTGAGAAAAAGAGGAAATATTGGAAATAGCTCATATGCGTTGTCACTTATAACACAAAGCTCATACAAAATGTCCTTTTTTATAAACTTTTTGACAAAATAAAAAAAATTGCAAAATTGCCCCCGCATTATTTGACTTTTTAGTATGCGGCTCTTTATTGAAAAAGTTAAGACACCCATCTTCTAATCTAACAACGTTGCAATTAAAAACTCAATGCAATTTTGTAAAACTTTTAACCATTAAACATAAAGAATACATGTAATTCCCGTTTTGGGCCTTCGGGGTGCACAAGACTGAAATGAAATCGACCAAAATATCAGGCGAGTGCAAAATGAATCTAGGTAATACTTTTGACTTACCTATTTCTGGGTAAGTTATCTCAGCTGATTATGTAATGGGGTGGGCCAGCAGTGAGCGAGAAGTACGGCCCAGGCCAGGAGATTCATTACTATGGGATGTTCCAGAGATGGTCCTGATGTCTTCAACAGGAAAAAGGACTGATGCACGCTCTGTTGATCCCATCTATGTTATATACATCCAGCTGTAACCCATGCAGCCCCACAGCCCATAAACTATTGAGTGTCTTACTGGCCAGAAAATCCATCAGCAATATTTTAAGTTGTGCTCCTTCTACCTATGAAAAATCACCTGGCCCGTCACTGAATTATCAGACCAATAAAAGACAAGTATTGTGGCCCACTCACCAAGGTCAAAGTCATGTTTTACCGGCTCTTCGGGTTGATTGACTGTCTTTATTAACTCTATAAACGGCACCGGAACTGCTGTTTGAGATATGACTTCATGAAGGAGCAGGTTTACAAACACTCAGATCTGCATGCAAAGTGAGCAGGGTTTATCATAAAACTGCGCATAATTCCTGAAGATGTTCGATGAAAATGCAAATATATGCAATACCTCGCCGCCTATGAGTCATCTGACATTTGCACATTTAATTGAAAAGAATATACAGAGTTCCAAAGGCCACTGCAGCAGACGTATTACTGAGAGACCCTCTTCTGGATAGATGCTGAGTTAATAAACATAGCTTTTTTCCTCTCTGTTTGAAACCTGCAGGGCGGTTATTAAGAAAGTGTCATTTTGCACCTCTGTATGTTAGTCGTATATATATTGATTATAAAAGTAAGGCCATTGTTCACTCTCTTTTGGCATAATGAGGACTTGGGAGCTATATACAGTGACATTTAATTTTATGGTTGAAAAGTCAGACAGGCCAATAGGAGCTGCTATGTATCGTGAAAAGCTGTTATGATTTATATTCTGTATTAGACAAGACTCCGCTCAGAGGCTTATCCCAGTTTCTAAAATAAATGTTTCTGCCTGCACTTGACATCAATAATGGTCCACTTTACAAGTCATGACATGAGGAGTCTGGTCTTTTAAGGCACAATATTGACTTGTGCATAGCCTTTTATTACATTTGTAAGTGTATTGTGACAAACATAATTCAATAGTCATTTGCATTGTTACGTGTGTTGCATAAGTAACTGGTAAAAAGAGTTGCATAGATGATAGATCTTTTGATAGATCTATAATTGATGCATCTTGAGTCAGGGGCCCCACTACTTGCAACCGTTTCATTCTTAAATTGAGTAAAACTGAACAATATATACATTTATATCCAAAAACATGGAGTAAATTAAACATCTTCTGTAGTACGTGTGTATAGTACCAACTTTTTTTTTTTTTGACAAACATAATTCAATAGTCATTTGCATTGTTACGTGTGTTGCATAAGTAACTGATAAAAAGAGTTGCATAGATGGTAGATCTTTTGATAGATCTATAATTGATGCATCTTGAGTCAGGGGCCCCACTACTTGCAACCGTTTCATTCTTAAATTGAGTAAAACTGAACAATATATACATTTATATCCAAAAACATGGAGTAAATTAAACATCTTCTGTAGTACGTGTGTATAGTACCAACTTTTTTGATAACCCCTACACTCTGTCAAAACGTTTTTCTCGTAAAGTCTGTCACTTCAGCTATGTAACCTGACAGGTTTGTCAAACTAGTTGACAATATTTGCTTGTACTCTAAATCACAAGTGTGACCTGCAGGGTGAGATGTTATGTAATATGTACAGTAAAACTGTAATATCTGCATTATTATTTTGTTCGCTAAGGCTCCATATTTGTTTATATATATATATATATATATATATATATATATATATATATATATATATATATATATACATATATATATATATATACATGTATATATATATATACATGTATATATATATATATGTATATATATATATATATATATATATATATATATATATATATATATATATATATATATATATATATATATATATATACATATATATATATATATATATATATATATATATATATATATATATATACATGTATATATATATATATATACATGTATATATACTCAATCAATCAATCAATGTTTATTTATATAACCCTAAATCACAAGTGTCTCAAAGGGCTGTACAAGCCACAACGACATCCTCGGTACAGAGCCCACATACGGGCAAGGAAAAACTCACCCCAGTGGGACGTCGGTGAATGACTATGAGAAACCTTGGAGAGGACCGCATATGTGGGTAACCCCCCCCCCCTCTAGGGGAGACCGAAAGCAACGGATGTCGAGTGGGTCTGACATAACATTGTGAAAGTCCAGTCCACAGTGGATCCAACACATCAGCGGGAGTCCAGTCCACAGCGGGGCCAACAGGAAACCGTCCCGAGCGGAGATGGGTCAGCAGCGCAGAGATGTCCCCAACCGATGCACAGGCTAGTGGTCCACCCGGGGTCCCGGCTCTGGACAGCCAGCACTTCATCCATGGCCACCGGACCTATGCAACTCCCCCTCGCAAGGGACAGGGGAGAAGAGGAGAGAAGAAAAGAAACGGCAGATCAACTGGTCTAAAAAAAGGGGGGGTCTATTTAAAGGCTAGATTATACAAATGAGTTTTAAGATGGGACTTGAATGCTTCTACTGAGGTAGCATCTCTAACTGTTACCGGGAGGGCATTCCAGAGTACTGGAGCCCGAATAGAAAACGCTCTATAGCCCGCAGACTTTTTTTTGGCTCTGGGAATCACTAATAAGCCGGAGTTCTTTGAACGCAGATTTCTTGTCGGGACATATGGTACAATACAATCGGCGAGATAGGCTGGAGCTAAACCGTGTAATATTTTATACGTAAGTAGTAAAACCTTAAAGTCGCATCTTAAGTGCACAGGAAGCCAGTGCAAGTGAGCCAGTATAGGCGTAATATGATCAAACTTTCTTGTTTTTGTCAAAAGCCTTGCAGCCGCATTTTGTACCAACTGTAATCTTTTAATGCTAGACATAGGGAGGCCCGAAAATAATACGTTACAGTAATCGAGACGAGACGTAACGAACGCATGAATAATGATCTCAGCGTCGCTAGTGGACAAGATGGAACGAATTTTAGCGATATTACGGAGATGAAAGAAGGCCGTTTTAGTAACACTCTTAATGTGTGACTCAAACGAGAGAGTTGGGTCGAAGATAATACCCAGATTCTTTACCGAGTCTCCTTGTTTAATTGTTTGGTTGTCAAATGTTAAGGTGGTATTATTAAATAGATGTTGGTGTCTAGCAGGACCGATAATCAGCATTTCCGTTTTCTTAGCGTTGAGTTGCAAAAAGTTAGCGGACATCCATTGTTTAATTTCATTAAGACACGCCTCCAGCTGACTACAGTCCGGCGTGTTGGTCAGCTTTAGGGGCATGTAGAGTTGAGTGTCATCAGCATAACAGTGAAAGCTAACACCGTACTTGCGTATGATGTCACCCAGCGGCAGCATGTAAATACTAAAGAGTGCAGGGCCAAGAACCGAACCCTGGGGAACTCCGCACGTTACCTTGACATAGTCCGAGGTCACATTGTTATGGGAGACGCACTGCATCCTGTCAGTAAGATAAGAGTTAAACCAAGACAAGGCTAAGTCTGACATACCAATACGTGTTTTGATACGCTCTAATAAAATATTATGATCGACGGTATCGAAAGCGGCGCTAAGATCAAGAAGCAGCAACATAGATGACGCATCAGAATCCATCGTTAGCAATAGATCATTAGTCATTTTTGCGAGGGCTGTCTCCGTAGAGTGATTTGCCCTGAAACCGGATTGAAAAGGTTCACAGAGATTGTTAGTCACTAAGTGTTCATTTAGCTGCTGTGCAACAGTTTTTTCGAGAATTTTGGAAATAAACGGAAGGTGGGAGACCGGTCGGTAGTTTACCATGAGGTCAGGATCGAGGTTAGGTCTTTTGAGCAGAGGATGAATAACCGCTTTTTTGAATGCTAGGGGAACAGTGCCGGAGGAAAGTGATAAGTTTATAATATTTAACACTGATGGACCTAATAATACAAACAGTTCCTTGATAAGTTTCCCAGGAAGTGGGTCAAGTAAACATGTTGTTTGTTTTATCCCACTTACACGCTGTAATAATTCCTCTAATGTTATTTCATCAAAAATAGAGAGACTATTTTGGAGGGCAGTGTCCGTCGTATATACAGTCGTATTTGTGTTAATAGAGCCCAGTTGTAGCTGGGATGCATTGTCTTTAATCTCCTTTCTAATGAGTTCAATTTTCTTATTAAAGAAATTCATAAAATCATCTGCCGAGTGGGTGGAGCTACTGGGAGGAGTCCCTTGTTGGGTTAGCGATGCTACTGTACTAAACAGAAATTTAGGATCGTTTTTGTTGAGGCGGATGAGATTTGAGTAGTATTTAGCTTTAGCTAAGGTAAGCATGCGTTTATAAGTTATTAAACTATCACTCCATGCTTGATGGAAAACCTCAAGTTTAGTCGCGCGCCATTTGCGTTCCAGTTTTCTACATGATAATTTATGAGCTCTAATTTCTTCTGTAAACCATGGGGTGCGCCTTTTAGGGGCCCTTTTTTGCTTTAGCGGTGCTATACTATCAATAATTTCGCGCAAGGCATCGTCAAAGTTGTTAGTTATATACGATTGTTGTTTTTTTTCATTATATATATATATATATATATATATATATATATATATATATATATATATATATACTGTATATATGTATATATATTATTTGACTGCTCGCTGTTGCGAAAAAGGCTAAGTATCGCTCTATCTGTGTGCTTTTAATTGTTCTACAGCTTTCTTTACTACTTCTCAAACATATTTAGTGGTACTATTTAACTTGCAAATCACCCGATCTCTGTCTCACCACCCCTCCCTCAGCTAGCTAGCTGCTAAGCTAGCGAAGCTAGCACGGAGAAAGGCAGCGCCTGTCGGAAGGAAGCTACTCCCGCACACCGCGACCACTCCCCGGAAGACAGCAGGAAATTCACTTGGTGACAGAAAACACCGTGAGTAATGGCTTCCTGCGCGTCTTGCACCTTACTCACGGAGAGGTTGGCTCTGCTAGAGGGCCGTGTCCGCCAGTTAGAGCAGAATAATCTCGTAACTTTAGATGTTGCGGACACATCTGCTAGCGTTAGCTGTAGCGAGCTAACTAGCCCAGCTTTTAGCAGTCCTAAGCTGCCTGCAAGCTACGGTGTACCGGTTGAGACGCATAATAGATTTAGCTCTTTAGCTAGTCCTACACCCCAGTCTACCGGGCACCACACCTTAGTCATAGGGGACTCCATCACCCGAAACATAAAGCTTAGCAAACCAGCCACAATTAAGTGTATTCCCGGGGCCAGAGCACCTGACATTGAAGCTAATCTTAGGGAGCTAACTCGCAACAGGCCAAATAAACACGTACGACAGGCTAATCGCACCACTAGTTATGCGAATATAGTTGTACATGTTGGCTCCAATGACACTAGAATGAGACAGTCAGAGATTACAAAGAGAAACATAGCCAGGACTTGTGATCTCGCCAGAAAGATGTCCAGGCATCGATTAATTGTCGCTGGCCCCCTGCCTGCGAGAGGCAATGATGAGAGATATAGCAGATTAGTCTCGCCTTAACAAGTGGCTGGCTATCTTCTGTAGACAACAGGGACTAACGTTTATTGATAACTGGCCCTCTTTCTGGGGCAAACCAGGCTTGCTGATGGGAGACGGCCTTCACCCTAACCAGGAAGGCGCCATCATCCTGCCTAAGAACATAGACTACTGTTTAAGTCTCACTTGACTGACTACACTAGAGCAAGCCCGGTCACAGGCAATTACAGAGTCTGTTAGTCCGGGTGAGGAGTCAGTTAAGCTAGAACTAGCCAGCGCCAGGCTGGATAATCCATGTACGCATAGCAATTCTCTTAGAATAATACACAATTCACATAATGTTTTTTCTGTTGTGACTGTGTCAGAGGTAGACATGCATTCTACTGAGGTGGCAAATTATGATGTGTCCAGTTTATCGCAGCACCAAGCAAACAATCGGAAAATTCCCGTCATATCAATTCCTAGATATGGTCGAAACTATTTAGAGTGCACTACGCATAATATACGCAACATTGTTAATATTGCTACTACGGATAATCTCAAGAAAAACTCGTCAAAACAGCCCAATACCTATAATATGGGCTTTTTAAACATAAGATCATTGTCTCCCAAAGCGTTATTAATTAATGAGGTCATTAGAGACAACCATCTTAACGTCATTGGTTTTAGCGAAACCTGGCTCAAACCAGACGATTTTTTTGCGCTAAATGAGGCAATTCCTCCTAACTATACGAATGTGCATGTTGCCCGTCCTCTTAAAAGGGGAGGGGTGTCGCACTAATATACAATGAAAACTTTAACCTTACCCCTAACCTAAATAATAAATATAAATCGTTTGAGGTGCTTACTATGAGGTCTGTCACACCGCTACCTCTTGACCTGGCTGTTATCTACCGCCCCCCTGGGCCCTATTCGGACTTTATCAGTGAATTCTCAGAGTTCGTTGCTGATCTAGTGATGCACGCAGACAATGTAATCATAATGGGGGACTTTAACATCCATATGAATACCCCATCGGATCCTCAGTGCGTGGCGCTCCAGACCATAATTGATAGCTGTGGTCTTACACAAATAATACATGAACCCACGCATCGCAACAGTAATACGATAGATCTAGTGCTTGTCAGGGGTGTCACCACCTCCAAATGTATGATACTTCCATATACTAAAGTAATGTCCGATCATTACCTTATAAAATTTGAAGTTTTGACTCATTGTCAACAAGCTAATAATAATAATAACTGCTATAGCGGCCGCAACATTAATGCTGCTACAACGATGTCTCTTGCTGACCTACTGCCTTCGGTAATGGCACCATTCCCAAATTATGTCGGCTCTATTGATAACCTCACTAATAACTTTGACGATAACCTGCGTGAAACCATTGATAGTATAGCACAGCTAAAGCAAAAAAGGGCCCCTAAAAGGCGCACCCCATGGTTTACAGAAGAAATTAGAGCTCATAAATTATCATGTAGAAAGCTGTAACGCAAATGGCGCGCGACTAAACTTGAGGTTTTCCATCAAGCATGGAGTGATAGTTTAATAACTTATAAACGCATGCTTACCTTAGCTAAAGCTAAATATTAATCTTTCACTGTTATGCTGATGACACCCAACTCTACATGCCCCTAAAGCTGACCAACACGCTGGATTGTAGTCAGCTGGAGGTGTGTCTTAATGAAATAAAACAATGGATGTCCGCTAACTTTTTGCAACTCAACGCTAAGAAAACGGAAATGCTGATTATCGGTCCTGCTCAACACCGACATCTATTTAATAATATCACCTTAACATTTGACAACCAAACAATTACACAAGGCGACCCGGTAAAGAATCTGGGTATTATCTTCGACCCAACTCTCTCGTTTGAGTCACACATTAAGAGTGTCACTAAAACGGCCTTCTTTCATCTCCATAATATCGCAAAAATTCGTTCCATTTTGTCCACTAGCGACGCTGAGATCATTATTCATGCGTTCGTTACGTCTCGTCTCGATTACTGTAACATATTATTTTCAGGTCTCCCTATGTCTAGCATTAAAAGATTACAGTTGGTACAAAATGCGGCTGCTAGACTTTTGACAAGAACAAGAAAGTTTGATCATATTACGCCTATACTGGCTCACCTGCACTGGCTTCCAGTGCACTTAAGATGTGACTTTAAAGTTTTACTACTTACGTATAAAATACTACACGGTCTAGCTCCAGCCTATCTTGCCGATTGTATTGTACCATATGTCCCGGCAAGAAATCTGCGTTCAAAGAACTCCGCCGTATTAGTGATTCCCAGAGCCCAAAAAAAGTCTGCGGGCTATGGAGCGTTTTCTATTCAGGCTCCAGTACTCTGGAATGCCCTCCCGGTAACAGTTAGAGATGCTACCTCAGTAGAAGCATTTAAGTCCCATCTTAAAACTAATTTGAATACTCTAGCCTTTAAATAGACCCCCTTTTTAGACCAGTTGATCTGCCGTTTCTTTTCTTCTCTCCTCTGCTCCCCTCTCCCTCGGGGAGGGGGAGTTGCACAGGTCGATTGGACAGCCAGCACTTCCATGGATGAAGTGCTGGCTGTCCAGAGTCGGGACCTCGGGTGGACCGCTAGCCTGTGCGTCGGTTGGGGACATCTCTGCGCTGCTGACCCGTCTCCGCTCGAGACGGTTTCCTGCTGGCCCCACTATTGACTGGACTCTCGCTGATGTGTTGGATCCACTGTGGACTGGACTTTCACAATATCATGTCAGACCCACTCGACATCCATTGCTTTCGGTCTCCCCTAGGGGGGGGGGGGGGGGGGGGGGTTACCCACATATGCGGTCCTCTCCAAGGTTTCTCATAGTCATTCACATCGACGTCCCACTGGGGTGAGTTTTTCCTTGCCCGTATGTGGGCTCTATATATATATATATTTTTTTTTTTTAAATATATATATATATATTAAAGTTAAAGTACCAATGATTGTCACACACACACTAGGTGTGGCAAAATTATTCTCTGCATTTGACCCATCACCCTTGATTACCCCCTGGTAGGTGAGGGGAGCAGTGAGCATATATATATATATATATATATATATATATATATATATATATATATATATATATATATATATATATATATATATATATATATATATATATAGTATATCTATATATACATATATATAACCAAATAGAATTTTGAAGACAACATTTAATTTATTCCGTTTTCGAATATATGTGTATATTAGAAATGCGCGGTTTGCGGACACAACCGCGGAGTCCGCGGATAAACCGCGGGTCGGGCGGGTGACATGACGAAAAAAATAGATTTTAAATAGATTCGGGCGGGTGGCGGTTGAACCAATTCAGAAATATATATACATAGTTATTATATGTTGTTACCCACATACGAAAAACGAGCTGATGGCGCATCACCGAAAAAGAAAAGGATTGACTTCACAGAATGGGAGGAGGATACACCTGTGCTTGTTGATGAAGTAGAGGATTATTCCTCTACAAACTTCCATCTCGACGGATCAGCAGAGGAAAATCTACTTTCCTTTTGGGGGAAACAAGGACAATCATTCCCACGACTACAACACCTTGCCAAGAGAATCCTATGTGTCCCAGCAACAAGTGCGGCAAGTGAGCTCTCCTTCAGCGCAGCAGGGCGCATTTTAGAGGCCAGGCGCTCTCGCCTGAATCCTGGCACTGTAGATGCCATTTTATTCCTGCATAGTGCTAACAAAAAAAAAAGTAGGTAGACATGCGGTTGGATATGTTAAACGAATTAGTCTACGTTACCTAGGCTATACCAAATAAGCCCATGTCTAACCTATTTTGAGTTCGGTCAGCTGAATAATTTTGATGGTTATGTGTTGTTTGGGCGCACTACAATGCAAAGGAATTAAGGCAATTGCGTTGTTTATTGTGGGTTTTTTCTATTCGAGATATACTACTGTGTGTTAATTATTTGGCCTCGCTTTCAAGTGAAGCACATCTCCGATTGGCTACAATGTAAGGCTATTTAGCCTGCTTCGTTTGTCGCGATTGTCTATTTTCATTATAATTCAAGTTTGATGATAAAGTGCAGTCTGATGGGTTTGTGATCTTTTCAGACCGACCCCCGATGTCCAACAGAAAATGCTTATCTCCGCTCTCTAGGATGCGAAATGGCCCATCGTAAGGAGGCTGCAGGGGACCGCGGTGGGCGTCGTGGCGGACAAAAACAAACGCTGCTCCCCTCAAGGAAGCGGGAACATGAGACGGCATAAGGCCGTGTTGAGAAGTGGGGATGGGGGCAAAACTCTTGGCAGCATCGAGGAGAGCAGCTCGCTGCTTACTGGCGGACCAAGGTGCCGTCGTGCTAGAAATAAAGTCACCTGGCACCCGCAGGGGCTGGCCATACACCAACTCTGCCGAGGAAGATTGCAAGTCTTCCTTGGGGGCAGTCCGAAGCCCCAGCATCACCCAAGGGAGCTTGGCCCCCCAAGCGCTGTCCTTCAGGGACGCCCTAAGCGCTGCCTTCATGAACCTGTGAAATCGCTCACACATACCATTTGCCTGCGGGTGATACGCCGTCGTGTGGTGGAGTTTCACTCCCAAGCTCTCGGCCACAGCGGCCCAGAGCTCAGAAGTGAACTGAGAGCCCCGGTCGGATGATATGTCCGATAGGGTACCGAAACGGGCAACCCACGTACCAATGAACGCGCGCGCCACCTCCACGGAGGTGGCGGACGTCAGAGGTACTGCCTCCGGCCAGCGGGTGGTCCTGTCGACTATCGTGAGGAGGTATGTGCAGCCGCGTGAGGATGGGAGAGGCCCGACCAGGTCCACATTGACATGGTCAAAATGGCGCTCCGGAACCGTAAACGGTGCCAGTGGGGCCCGCGTGTGGCAGTGCACTTTTGAGCGCTGGCATGCCACACATGTGGAAGCCCAGTCCCTAACGTCTTTCTTCAGGACACGCCAGACAAATTTTGCAGCAACCAACCGCTGGGAAGGTTTCCTCCCAGGGTGGGAAAGGCCGTGGATGGAGTCGAACACGCGCCACCTCCAAATGGCGGGCACAAGGGGCCGTGGCCGACCGGTAGCGACGTCACAAAGGAGCGTAACCCCTGTGTCCTCAAATGGTACCTCAGACAACCGTAACCCTGTGGCTGCAGCCTTCAGAGCTTGGATGTCCGGGTCGTCGGCCTGGTCAACTGCCATTTGTGCAAAATCGAGCCCCACATGGACAGCGCTCGCGACGGCTCGGGAAAGGCAATCAGCAACGACATTGCTCTTACCAGCAAGGTGCTGGATGTCCGTCGTGAACTCTGAGACGTAGGAGAGGTGCCTCTGTTGCCGAGCCGACCACGGTTCAGCCGTCTTGGCCATCGCGAAAGTGAGGGGTTTGTGGTCCACATAAGCTGTGAAAGGCCGGCCTTCAAGCAACGAACGGAAATGGCGTATGGCCAGATAGAGGCCAAGGAGCTCACGGTCAAATGTGCTATATTTCCGCTCGCAGGGGCGCAACTGC
The DNA here is from genome assembly GCF_033978785.1 of Entelurus aequoreus. NCBI lineage: Eukaryota > Metazoa > Chordata > Actinopteri > Syngnathiformes > Syngnathidae > Entelurus > Entelurus aequoreus. Next base: position 34,810,842 of record NC_084737.1, read on the forward strand.
CTGCTAAAGAAAGCCAAAGGTTGCCAAGTGCCACCCGCCCACTGCTCATGCACTGCACCTACAGCATAATCTGACGCGTCCGTGGTGATTGCAATAGGAGCATCGGGTAATGGGTGTGCCAGCAGGGTAGCGTTAGCGAGAGCAGACTTTACCCCCAAAAAAGCACTGTGCCGCGCGTCAGACCAGTCTACCATGTGCTTGGGAGCAGCTCTTTTAAGAGCATCATACAGCGGCTGCATGAGGTCAGCTTCCCGGGGAATGAAACGATGGTAAACATTTACCATGCCAAGGAACTCCTGAAGAGCCTTAACCGTGAGTGGGCGGGGGAAGTTTGCGACGGCAGCAACCTTCGCTGGGAGGGGAACTGCCCCGCACTCCTTGACACGATGTCCGAGGCAGTCGATAACAGACAACCCGAACTGGCACTTAGCTGGGTTGACAATGAGCCCTAAGGCACTGAAAAAGGGACCTGAGGTGGGTCACATGCTCGGCCTGAGAGGTGCTCGCGACCAGGATATCGTCCAAATAGACAAACAGAAATGGCAAATCACGTAAAACAGAGTCCATCAACCGCTGGAAAGTCTGTGCGGCACTCTTAAGGCCAAAAGGCATACGTAAAAATTCAAACAGTCCAAATGGGGTGATGACCGCTGTCTTCGGGATATCAGAGGGGTGGACCGGTACCTGATGATAGCCCCGGACGAGATCTACCTTAGAAAACACAGTTTTCCCAGCAAGGTTGGCGGAAAAATTTTGTATGTGGGGGACCAGATAACGGTCCGGGGTAGTCGCGTCGTTGAGTCTGCGGTAATCACCGCATGGCCGCCAACCACCTCCGGGCTTCTCCACCATGTGGAGGGGCGACGCCCACGGGCTGTCTGAGCGGCGAATGATCCCGAGGCGTTCCATGGTCTCGAATTCAGCTTTAGCGATGGAGAGCTTAGCAGGGTCCAGGCGCCGGGCTCGTGCGTACACAGGGGGGCCCGTGGTGGCAATGTGGTGTTCCACACCATGCTTGGCGGTAGATGACGAGAACGTGGGCTGCGCCAGGGTGGGGAACTCAGCGAGGAGGCGCAGAAAAACGTCTGCGGTGTCACGACCTGGTCGCATCGTGGTGCGAGGTGTTCTCCCAAGGATGCAGACGGCTTCGGACACAGCTTGCAGGTAGGAAAATGATTTATTTTAGAACTAATTCAGACAGGAGAAAAACAAAAACGACTAGCGTGGGAGCTAGCAAGCAAAATAGCATAGCCTGAAAGCTAGCGGGAATCAAAAGTAGTCGTTAACTGTTGCGTAAAAGCAAATTAGGAAGCCAGGCAGAGTGCTGCCCGGGCAAAGACTAAATAGCCCTCTGATTAGTGCCCGGACAACAGGTGAGCGTCTCGAACACTAACCAGAGGCAGCTGAGCATAATCTGCCGTCATGGCAACAGAAACAAAACAAGGTGCTGAAAACACATGTGACTTGAAAACGTAAAACTATGATCCGGGCAGCGGATCATAACAGTACCCCCCCCCCCTAAAAGGACAGATTCCAGATGTCCCTTGAAAACAAAAAAAACAACTGGAACCCGAAAAAAAAAAACAAGCAAAAAGTTCACGAGTCCAGGGCGGGCGGGGGGGTGACTTGGTGGTGGGTCGCCAGGCCACGTGTCCCCGAATCCACCGGGGAAGGGTCAGGTGGCGGCGGCGAATGGAACGCCGCTGCCGCTGGCGAGGCGGGCGAGGCGGGCGACCACGGTAAGGCCACATTCGTGGCCGCCGAGAAGGTGGGCGTGAGTGGCGCCAGAATTTCAGCAGCCTCCGAGTCCTCTGAGAGAGCTGCTTGCGCAGCCGGACCACTCGAGGTCGCTGAGACGTCGCCGTGGAAGCGGTAGGTGTCGACGTCGCCGTGGCAGCCGGAGGAGTCGCCGCTGTCGTGGCAGCCGGAGTCGCCGCTGTCGTGGCAGCCGGAGTCGGCGCTGTCGTGGCAGCCGGAGTCGCCGCTGTCGTGGCAGCCGGAGTCGCTGTCGTGGCAGCCGGAGTCGCTGTCGTGGCAGCCGGAGTCGCTGTCGTGGCAGCAGGAGTCGCTGTCGTGGCAGCAGGAGTCGCTGTCGTGGCAGCAGGAGTCGCTGTCGTGGCAGCAGGAGTCGCTGTCGTGGCAGCAGGAGTCGCTGTCGTGGCAGCAGGAGTCGCTGTCGTGGCAGCAGGAGTCGCTGTCGTGGCAGCCGGAGTCGCTGTCGTGGCAGCCGGAGTCGCTGTCGTGGCAGCCGGAGTCGCTGTCGTGGCAGCAGGAGTCGCTGTCGTGGCAGCAGGAGTCGCTGTCGTGGCAGCAGGTGCTGGTGCGAGAACCAGACGTGGAACAGGTGCTGGTGCGAGAACCAGCCGTGGTGCAGGTACTGGTGCGAGAACCAGTCGTGGTGCAGGTACTGGTGCGAGAACCAGTCGTGGTGCAGGTACTGGTGCGAGAACCAGTCGTGGTGCAGGTACTGGTGCGAGAACCAGTCGTGGTGCAGGTACTGGTGCGGGAACCAGCCGAGGTGCAGGTACTGGTGCGGGAACCAGCCGAGGTGCAGGTACTGGTGCGGGAACCAGCCGAGGTGCAGGTACTGGTGTCTGTGGTGGAGCTGGTGCTAGCCTTAGCCTTGGCGCTAGCTTAGGTGCAGGTGGCCTAGCTGGCGGTTGCGGCTTAGCAGGCTGAAAAACCGGTGGTGGCGGCCGGGCAGGAGGTTGTGGCTTAGCCCGCCGAAGGACAGGTGGCGGTGGCCGAGCAGGAGGTTGCGGCTTAGCACGCCGTTGTGCCACCCCACTCGCACAGCTCCCAGTACTAGCCCCCCCCTCAAAAAGCGGATCCCAGACGCGCTCCTTGCGGATTGGAACCGTCTTCAAGGGTGGGTGGAGGGAGGACAGGGGGAGGGCAGAATCCTCTCCTCTAAATTGTCCAAAATGTCTATTGTCACCCCCCACTTGAGACTGGGACTGACTATATTTAGTCCTTAAAAAAATGTCCTGATAATGATTAATCGCAGAATTAAAGTCACTAGAAAATGGCTGGCAGGAAGAATTGACATAATGTCTAAAAAAGTCTTTGTCTATGACGTCATCCAAAATGGACGGGACAACGTCATCAAGCGGCGTGTCATCAGGGGGTGCCGACGGAATGACGTCATAGCCGCAGTCCCAGTGATTGACAGGCCAGTCATAACAGTCTTCGGTAAGGTAGTTGATGGGATTAACAGACCTTTGAAGAGGGGAATCTTGGGCTGAATGTAGCTTGCTGTGTGATGGTGGAGGAGTCTGTGGGAGTGGCGCGTCTTGGCAGCGAAGTGAAGACCTCTTTGGCGGCTTCCGTCTTCGCTGACGCGTCCGGTGGTGCGGGGGTGTGGCGATGTCCTCGGGCCAAACGGAGTGGATTGGGACCAACCTTCCGTTAGGACCCCATATCAGGTCCTGGCGCTCCGAAGGGGAATAGCGGAGAGTCTCCGCCTCCATTGCTCGCAACACCATCCACGCACCTTCGTCCATCTCCTCCGACGTGCTCGTTGCGGGAGAACTTCTTGCTGGCTTCCTACTGTAACGCCCTGGTCGCATCGTGGTGCGAGGTGTTCTCCCAAGGATGCAGACGGCTTCGGACACAGCTTGCAGGTAGGAAAATGATTTATTTTAGAACTAATTCAGACAGGAGAAAAACAAAAACGACTAGCGTGGGAGCTAGCAAGCAAAATAGCATAGCCTGAAAGCTAGCGGGAATCAAAAGTAGTCGTTAACTGTTGCGTAAAGGCAAATTAGGAAGCCAGGCAGAGTGCTGCCCGGGCAAAGACTAAATAGCCCTCTGATTAGTGCCCGGACAACAGGTGAGCGTCTCGAACACTAACCAGAGGCAGCTGAGCATAATCTGCCGTCATGGCAACAGAAACAAAACAAGGTGCTGAAAACACATGTGACTTGAAAACGTAAAACTATGATCCGGGCAGCGGATCATAACATGCGGTGGGTAGCATGCTGGAAAGCCTGATGGAGTTTGTCGCGCTGAGACTGCACTTGTACGAGCAGAACGTAATCGCATCCACCAAACGGCTGTTTTTTACATCCACAAGGAGGCCGAAAGCACAAAGAAAATCTGCACCGATGAGCGGCACCGTCACTTTAGCAGCCACAAAGTTCCAACTGAAACGCTGTCCACCAAAACACAGTTCCACATACCGTATTCCATAAGTGCGGATAGACCTGCCATTGGCCGCTTCCATGGGGGGGCCATGTGACTCAGACAGCATGTCCAACCTTGATACTGGCAGGACTCTCCTCTGCGCGCCGGTGTCACACAGGAACCGTCGTCCAGAGAGGGAGTCCTGGATGAAGAGCAGCCTGCCAGTACTGCCGACGCTCATGGCCACTGCTGAGCGCCGGCCCCGGCGTTTCCCGGCGGCGGTCCACGAAAACTGCACGGGGGATGGCACCGCCTAGCTTTGGTCCCGAACTTTGCGTGGAAAAAACATAGTCCAGAATCCGGTTGCCGCCTGGGGGGCGCAGCAGCAGCAGCAGCAGCAGCAGCAGCAGCAGCAGCAGCAGCGAGAGTGGAAGAATCTGCCACGGGTCTTTCTGTCTCAGCCGGAAGGAATGCAGCCACATAGGCCGGTTGGGAAGCTAAAAAAAACTTATCAGCTTCAGCAGCTAGTTCGCGGCAGTCCAAAATGGTGGTGTTGGCTAAAGCAGCCCGCACCTGAGAAGGCAGGAGTCTCAGGAAAAACTGCACGAAGAAGAATCCAGGTCTGTGCTCACCTAAGAGTCCTAGCATGTTGTTCATTAGTTCAGAGGGCTTGCAATCGCCAAGCCCCTGCAACGAAAAAAGGCGGTTAACTCGCTCCGCGTCGGAAAGATGAAATGTCTGTAAGAGGTGAGCCTTCAACGTGAGGTACTTGTTCCTCTCCGGTGGGTGCGTAATGGCATTAACCACTTTAGTCGCTGTCGCGCTCCCGAGGGAGGACACGACATAATAAAACTTAGTGTCGTCCTCGGTGATACCACGCAGGGCGAACTGTGCTTCCGCCTGGGCAAACCATGCGGTCGCGGAAGTTTCCCAGAACTCGGGTAGCTTTAGAGAAACCGCATTCGCCGTCATGGTCGATAAAAATCACTGAATTCGTTCAGTGAAGCGTCGGGGTCACCAGTGTTGTGCTCATAGCGTGAAAGCTAGACAACTTGAAGTATAGTTGACACACAAAAACGTGTGCGTCGTTTATTCATCAAAGCACAAACAAGAATGAACGCTTTCATCACAAACACTCAAATATCGCGGGAACAACAAACCCCCACCTTTGTGAGAATCTACTGACGGCCACTTAAAGGGGCCGCGGCGAATTACTCGCTCTTAACTGCACACAAAGAACAACATTGTCATGTACACAATAGAACAGTACGGTGCATGATGATGACAAAGTCAAATAACAGGTGTGGTGAATTATGTCCTTAAATCAACCGCTACAGGTTCATCTTTGTCGCGAAATTGTTCACTGTTTCACTGTGCACCCCGCCCTCGTCCCTATTTGAGCATTATAACGTCAACAAGTTAATATTCATTGAAATAAATTCAGAACATTTTTTTTACCTAGCTAAAATATAGGCCTAGTCTTTCTAAAACATTTTTTTAACTTCTTAAAAGCATCGTTCTGCTTGCTGCAACTGCGCACACAAAGTGTGAGGAACGCACTCCTGATCTGAGGACATTGGCAACAATAGTCAACACTTTCTTAAAGGAAATGACAATAATATTATAATAATGATAAATAATATTATCACGCATTAATATCTCTTAGCCACTAATGCGTGGCCAAGAGATATTAATGCGTGGCACGAATTGAATGTCTCTGCTGCATTAGATCAGTCTCCTTTCTTTAACAAGCAAAAGCTTTCTAACCTCACTAATGCCTTGCATCGTCTGTATTAGATATATAACAACGGGCGGGTGGCGGGCGGGTGTGGTTTTGATAAAATGTTGGTTCGGGTGGATGGCGGGTGGATGACGACTTTTGTGATGCGGTTGCGAATGAAATAATTGCCTATCCGCGCATCTCTAGTATATATGTATACGTTAGGTCAGGAAAAAACACAGAGGCTATTTCATCCCTACAAGCCTGTTTTGCAGGTTTCTCTGCTCTTCCCGGTTTTGAGCACTGTATAACGGATAAACCACAGAAACCTTGACTATATATATATACAGTATACAGGTATATATATATATATATATATATATATATATATATATATATATATATATATATATATATATATATATATATATATATATATACTTTTAAACAAGTAGAATCACCGGAGGGAGCACTCTCCAGTACTCCCTCGAGGAACCCTGAACTGCTGTTTGGTGCATAAGCACAAACAACAGTCTGCACCTGTCCCCCCGCCCAGAGGTGGAGAGAAGCTACCCTCTTGTCCACTGGGTTAAACTCCAACGTACAGGCTCTGAGCCGCGGGGCAACATGTATAGCCACCCCAGCCCGTTGCTTCTTACTGCTGGCAATCCCAGAGTGAAAAAGAGTCTAGCCCCTCTCGAGAAGACTGGTTCCAGAGCACTAGCTGTGCATTGACGTGAGAACGATTAGATCCAGCTGGAACTTCTCTACCTCGTGCACCAGCTAAGGCGCCTTCCTCCCCTGCGAGGTGATGTTCCACGTCCCAAAAGCTAGCTTATGTAGCCGAGGAAGATTGGACCGCCAAGGGCCCTGTCTTCGACTTCCGCCCAGTTCACACTGTAACCGACTTCTATGGACCCTCCTATGGGTGGTGAGCCCATTGAAAGGGGGGCCAACGTTGCCTCTTCGAGCTGAGCCCGTCCAGGCCAATAAGGGCAGGACCAACCACCAGGTGCCCGCCATCGAGCCCCACCTCCAGAGGGGGGCCCCCAGACTTCCCTCTCCCCAACCACTTCGTCCAGCTCCTCCCGGGGGATTCTGAGGCCTTCCCAGGCCAGCCGGGAGACATAGTCTTCCCAACGTGTCCTGGGTCTTCCCCTTGGCTTCCTACCAGTCGAACGTGCCCGGGTGGCATCCTGACCAGATGCCCGAACCACCTCATTTGGCTCCTCTCGATGTGGAGAAGCAGCAGCTTTACTTTGAGCTCTTCCCGGATGACAGAGCTTCTCACCCTATCTCCAAGGGAGAGTCCCGCCACCCGGCGGAGGAAACTCATTTCGGCCGCTTGTACCGGTGATCTTGTACTTTCGGTCATAACCCAAAGCTCATGACCATAGGTAAGGATGGGAATGTAGATTATAGATTTTATGTAGATACATTGAGAGCTTTGCCTTTTGGCTCAGCTCCTTCTTCACCACAACGGATCGATACAGCGTCTGCATTACTGAAGACACCGCACCAATCAATGTCGATCTCACGATCCACTCCTCCCTCACTCGTGAACAAGACTCTGAGGTACTTGAACTCCTCCACTTGGGGCAAGATCTCTTCCCCACCCCCGGGGCCTTGCCACCGAGGAGCTTTTTAACTACCTCGGCAACCTCAGCCCCAGAAATAGGAGAGCCATTCTCCAGGCACTGCTTCAATTGACTCAGTGGAAAAAATCTTCTCAACGAGGAAGAGCAGTTCTGGGGAGCCTGGCTGCCCTGACGGAACGATTGCTGCGGGGTACGTGAGAGACTCCTGGGAGAAATGGAGAATCATGTGCCTCTCAGTGCTTTCCATTGAGGACGTGGAAGACATCTACCTATTTGGAACCGTGATTGCGGGGCATGTGCTGATTGGGCTGGGCAATGCCCTGGTGTATCGCCAAACTCTGAAAACGATGACAGGCATTCAAGGAGACCAAAGGCTGTCCGTCGCAATGGAAGGCTTGGGTCAAGCTGTGGGATCAGAGACTGTGGCGATTTCTGAACTAAATCGCAAGATGGGTCACATCATGGAGAGGCTTGCTGGATTGGAAACAATTGGATTGAGAGCTGGCATGGATGATTAGAGCAGTCAGGCCATGAAAATGTCTGCTCGCTTGGAAAACAACATTCCTTTATCTTCGATTTGACTCCCCCGAATGGCCTTTACGCTGCACAAAAACAGAAAAAAGGCTGTTGGAAAACATACCCGAAGGACACCTCAGCGAGGGACGCTCTGACTACTGTATTTCCTTGAATTGCCGCCGGGAATATAGTATTCGCCTGCCTAGAATTACAGCCGGGTCAAACTCGTTTCGCAAAATAATTAGCGCATGCTTGGGACTTCCGCCGGGTCAAATATGAGTCATTAAATGACTCCCGCCTCCTGGTGGTAGAGGGCGCTAGTGATCCTTCTTGCGACTACCAGTACTGCAGAAGACTGGTGCTGCAGAAGAAGACAACAAGCAGCATGTGTGAGCCGCGATCGTTTGCTTGCACATTTACCATGGAGGATTACATATCCAAAATAAAACAGTTATCTAAACTGGACTTTCAATCAAAGCAGGAGGTAATAATTAAATGAATATCTCCAGAGACTTTTAAAACTGAAGAAAGATAAGGAAGACTGCCTTTGATCAGAAGCAGCTGCAGATGGACATTATTTATAAGTAAAGGTAAGACCATAATAACGTTTTTTTTTATTAAATGTGCTTTTCATGATAAGGTAAGCGCCGGAGTGAGAAGAGGTTTTAAAATAATTAGCGCATGCTTGCCCATCCCGCATGCTTTTGGTAAGCGCATGAGTGAGAAGAGGTTTTAAATTAATTATCGCCTCTGCGGCTATTCAAGGAAATACGGTACACTCCCTCCCTCCTCAACAACACCTGGGAGTTTAACTTTGCTTGCACTGCCTGCAGAGCGACTCCGGGTCTATAGACACAACACCAACTCACCCTGAACGATGGGCATATGCACAAATACACCCCCCCAACCCTCACCCCCACGCCTCTGCCACTGCTTATTTCCCTTGGGGCGATGGACGGAGCAGCGACACTTACTGTAGCGGCTGGCCTTCGTGGCCCCTCACCCTTCCCTCTGTTGCAAGTTTTGTTGATCAACGTGTTTATGTGTGCTATGGCTATGAGGTTTCCCCTACGTATACCTGTTTCTCACCTTTTTTTTGGAAAGGGGCGCTGGACTGTCTGGCTGACCCGTCAGCGATCCTTTTTCTGTCTCCCTGTAATGTTTTGTCTGATCTTGAATGGGATTGTGCAGAAAATTTAATTTCCCCTCGGGGATCAATAAAGTACTATCTAATCTAATCTAATCCAATCTAATCTAATCTAATCTAATCCAATCTTCTTCATGGGAAGACGTATTGGTGGGATTGAGGAGGCCTTCGAAGTATTGCCTCCACCGATCCACAACATCTGCAGTCAAGGTCAGCAGAACACCATCCTCACCATACACGGTGTTGACAGTGCACTGCTTCCCCTTCCTGAGGCGACGGATGGTGGTCCAGAATCGCTTCGAAGCCATCCGGAAGTCGTTTTCCATGACTTCCCCGAACTCCTCCCATGTCCAAGTTTTTGCCTCCACAACCGCTGAAGCCGCACACCTCTTATCAGCTGCCTCTACACAGTAAAATCCCCAGTGTTAAATATGCAGTGTTAACATGCATTACATCTATCAGAGTTATTACAACAACAGCTGGAGTAAAACGCCCCCCGGTGTTGGTGTTGATTTCCGTCGTTAAACGAGACAGTGTTAGAGGTACTCTGATTAGCCCCGCCCTCCAGCCCCTCCTCGTGTCCACACCCTGAATAATTTTCTGGAAGCCATTTTCTGAATGTTTAAGGACTGTGGTAAGTTGCTTCTCCTCTCTTACTAAATCAATTATTTGTCATTTGTAGCATCATGTGAGAATTTACTTTATATTGTTGCTCAATATGTAATGAAGTTATTTGTGTACGGTTTTGTATCTTTAAAAAAATTGTATTCTAAGAGGGCTAATGTCACCCAGTGAATGCTAGCTTAAATGTTAGCCACCTCAGACTTCGTTTTTGCGCGGGCTGTGGGACAATTTCAAACATTATGTGAAATAGAATATTTAATATGTAAATTGTACATAATTATATACTGTATAAACCTGGAAAACTTATATTTTACTCACTTATTCACAAAATACTGGTTTTCACTGTAGTATAGTGATGTACATGTACACTTGAGCACTTAAAATGCCTAATGGAGTGCTTTAGTACTCATATCTTTTAATTATTAGTGCGTCTGCCTCACAATACGAAGGTCCTGAGTAGTCGTGAGTTCAATCCCGGGCTCGGGATCTTTCTGTGTGGAGTTTGCATGTTCTCCCCGTGACTGCGTGGGTTCTCTCCGGGTACTCCGGCTTCCTCCCACCTCCAAAGACATGCACCTGGGGATAGGTTGATTGGCAACACTAAATTGGCTTTCGTGTGTGAATGTGAGTGTGAATGTTGTCTGTCTATCTGTGTTGGCCCTGCGATGAGGTGGCGACTTGTCCAGGGTGTACCCCGCCTTCCGCCCGATTGTAGCTGAGATAGGCTCCAGTGCCCCCCGCGACCCCGAAGGGAATAAGCGGTAGAAAATGGATGGATGGATGGATGTATTTATTTTTCTAACTTTTAATACAAGGGATTTTCGACCACGGAGCACAACATTAGAAGAGTCATTTTAACACGTTTGTTACATTTACAGGAAACATTTAAGCCCAAAAATAGATTATTTTTGCACCCAGTGCAAATAACGCAGAACCTTTGTCATTCCGCGCCCACAACAGTGGAAGCTAAGTATGTTAGCCGCTTGGCTAGCAGACGAGGCTAGCAGAGCACTGGGCGGACAGGTGAGTTTACCGCCGCTGCCACGAAGCGAAAGGAGGAACTCGTATAAATACCACAGTGTTTCTATGTCTAAAATCAGGTTAGTGTGCCGGGTAATTTTATCATTGTATAATCTTGTGACTATATGCTCCGTGTACAGGCTGGGAAAGGGAGAGTGAAAAGATGTCAAAGTATTGTAAGGACGCCACTCGCGCCGTTATCAACAGTTGACAGCCTTTAATGAATGTCGTAACCCGACTACTGTAAGCTGTATTCAACCCCAAAATAAATATATAATAATGAACGCTCAGAAACCGGCTTTTACTCTGTTCTTTGTTACACACACAGACCAAACTTGAACCTCCCCTTGCTTTCACAAATGCATTGCAGTTCATAAAATAATAATTTTAAAAAAGGTTGCAGTATCACATATACCCAGAACTGTGATACGTTGACTTCTTTTCTGGCATTCTGAATGAATGTGCATGTGGATGGATCTTTATTATGTTGCTCTAATCCTGCTTATGTGCTATATACTTTCTACAGGGAAAATGCTGGTAAAAGTGAGACTGGGTGATGTCCAAAAAGTTGTTAGAATAACAGAACCAAATTTGTCGGACTTTTTGAATGCAGGTAGGAATTTGATATTGTGAAAGTGATGTTTGCACACAAGCTTTAACTGTGCTATGAGCAGAGTATGTACACAGCCTTGAATGTCTGGAAATACAGTGTTTTCCAGGTTTGAAATCAGAATCATCTTTGTTGGCTATGTATGTAAAACACACAAGGAATTTGACTCCGGTAAACTGTGCTTTTTCTGAAACAATGAACGAAAAAATGCTGGATTTACTCTGTGATGGCCAGTGTCACAATTTAAAAATGTATAGTTTGATGTAATTGTGTTGCTTCCGGTGTAAGCATCAAATGTGTCTGGGTGGGGCAAGCCCAGTTATTTGTCATGCAGTATGTATATATATATATATATATATATATATATGTATATATATATATATATATATATATATATATATATATATATATATATATATATATATATATATATATATATATATATATATATATATATATATATATATATATATATATATTTATATATATATATATATATATATGTATATGTGTATACATATATAATATATTTCAATTAAATTAAAATTCAGTTGAATTTAGTTATAGAAAACTGCTCTCACTTTATAACTAATGGTAAACACAAAGTTTAAATCACAACTCAAATGATAGGGTTGAATTCCAAATTTAGTGTCTGTAACTGGGTTTCCATTACAGATTTTTTGCAAAATAAAAGCAACATTTCTAAATTACGACAGTCTAATTGCGCATGAAATCTTATCCCGCAAGAATTCGGCATTGGAAGATGGACTCTCCAAAAATCCATATAACACTCCGTATTTCTATGTTGTTATAACACAAAATGGCTTCAAACACTCACAAAATGCTACAAAAACCCATAAAATGACTTAAAAAACACACACATTACAACAAAACCCATAAAAAGACTTAAAACACACATACAATATCCCCAAAATACTCAAAAAACACACAAAATGACTTAAAAAACACACGGAATACTACAAAAACCCATAAAAAGACTTAAAACACACATACAATACCCCTAAACACACAAAATACTCAAAGAACACACAAAATGACTTAAAAAACACACGGAATACTACAAAAACCCATAATAAGACTTAAAACACACATACAATACCCCCAAAATACTCAAAGAACACACAAAATGACTTAAAAAACACACGGAATACTACGAAAACCCATAAAAAGACTTAAAACACACATACAATATCACTAAAATACTCAAAAAACGCACAAAATGACTTAAAAAACACAGGGAATACTACAAAAACCCATAACAAGACTTAAAACACACATACAATACCCCCAAGACATACAAAATACCCAAAGAACACACAAAATGACTTAAAAAACACACGGAATACTACAAAAACCCATAAAAAGACTTTAAACTCACATAAAATAACCCCAAAACACACAACATACTCAGAAAACTCAGAAAATGACTTAAAACGCACATAAAATACCCCAAAAACACACAACATGACTTAAAAAACCCACAACATGACTTAAAAACACACAATATACTCAGAAAATGACTTGAAACACATAAAATACCCCACAAAACACACATAACACTACAAAAACCCATGAAATGTCTTAAAAAACACAAAATACTCAGAAAATGACTTAAAACACATAAAATATCCCCAAAACATCTGCTTCTACATTGTTAATGGCGAGGTTACTAAACAATCACCTGTTAGCTTACCAGTGTGAAGATATGCAGATAAGATTACAGGTATCATAAATCATGTTTCATATTATGTGTTTTTTGAATTGAGTGTGCAATTTCACATTTGTTGCCCCTTTTTTTTTGGTAGCCCTATTTGAAATTATATAAAGGAGTACCAAGTCATTAGGTTTTTCTAATGATAATTTTTCTTATATTTGTGTATACAGTATTTGTTTTGACTGGGCCTTTCAACTTTGGCTGTATGTTTCGCTTCAAAATATCTGATTTGAAACTCATTTTAAAAATATATCAAATGACCTGTCGGTTTCTGCATTTTTTATGTTTCCTAGCATTTGCCAAATTCGGTGTCCCAGCTGTAACAGAAGATGACAAAGTTGTTGACAGTGCAGGGACTGAGATAGATGATGATGTTTTTGAGGAAATTGTGAAGGATCCATCCACTGGGGTTCTAACCATCAAATACGAAACAGGTTTGTTACCGCTTTAAATTTGTAAGCTATATTAAAATTTGTATTCCAATAGTGAGAAGAGGTAAATCTTTATTTATAATCAAGCTAAGTAACTTTTTTTTTTTCAAAGCAAACCGATATTCTCCATTAGATTAGGTGTGGGTTTATGAGCAAATTGTGTCCAACATGTCTTCTTTTTCCTTTTCGCAATGGTGGTTAGAATCTATCTCCATGGTAACCTCTCCAAAGTCCCAATCATCCGTTTGTTCATCGGACTCAGACACAATCATCCTTGAAGACACTCCTACCAGAAAGCGTCAGAGGCTGGACTCTGAAGCTATGCAAGTAAGACTTCATGCAGGCACTAATGCTTTGTATTGAACAAGGATTAAAATGGTTCAAACAATGATCTTAAATCGCATCGTATGAGGGCTATGTTTAAGTTATGTCCAGATTTTAACATTGTATTGTACTAAATATAGATTTCTTAAACTGTTTGATATTTTTATTTCAGCTGGTGAAATCCATTCTTACCAAGAAATCAGGTGGAGAATATATAATAAATGAATATAACCGAACTAAGTCCTTGACAGATGAGAGCAGAAGAAAATTGGTGAATATACTGGCAGCTGAGATGACGGAGAAGACTGGGTAAGTTGTTTATTGGTTTTGATTGGCACATGTGTTCTTATTTAGGTTTCAGAGTAATTTTAAATCTAAATTAGATAATAAACATTTCACTACATCTTATAAAACGTGTGTATGACAAATAAACTTGAATGTGATTTTTTTTTAAGTACATCTCCATCTAGACAGGTGAAGGAAATGTATGCACAAGGAATTGTGAACTTGTTCCCCAACCTCAGAGACCCATTTTCCAAGAATGGCTATGTGAGTTACACACTCTTAATTGTTGTTATAGTTTTTATTTTGAGTCGTCCCAGAGTATGTCGTGACTAATAGTGCCTATTTTTGCAATTCTCTCAAAGGAACATTTTTATGATAGCAACAGTAGTACTGGGTACTTGGCCTGGAGAATTAAAACTATTCAGAGATGCAGTGCTAAAGAAAGACGTTCATCATTTGGAGGTAATCCTATATTATTCTTGAAAAATGTATTGAATAGAATAGTCATATGAGCACTTTTTGGTTTTGTTGCATTTGTTGCAATGCTTTTCAGCCAATAGCCAAACATTTTTTCATAAAAGTTGGGTCACATCCAGCTGACAAAGTGTTTTGAACTGTATGTGATTGTCATGAGTAGTATGTCCCCATATTGTTTAGCTTTGGCGGAAGGACCATCTGATGAAGACAAGTCGGGAGGACCAACTGTTGGACGAGTTACCCAATTCATTCCAGAGATTGTCCTGTCTGAAGATGAGTGCAAGGAAGCGATGTCACTGATGAAACATTCGGCTGACGTGGACATGGTCATCAAAAAGATGAAGCTGACATTTGCCCATCGGCATAACATGGTCCTGGACCCACAGCAGTCAAGCAACATTCTATCTTATTTTCCTCGTTTTAAAGACATCAAAGGCTTGGTAATTATCTCATCAACATTTTCTATATTAATGTTGTACAACTATTGCACATTTTAACTGTCGTTTACTGTGTAATTTTAAAATTGGTACCTAACTTCCCACTACAGGTTGAACAGGATTTTGTTCTAATGTTTGGAGAGGATGTATCGGGCAAGTTTCTGGAGAAGTGGCCAACCACATTCAAAAAGAAGATCATCCAACAATGCAGAAAGCTTCCCTCCATCACTGAGCTTGAGGAACTCCTGATGGCAGCTGACCCTCCTGAGGATGGGGCTGAAGTGAACGTTGACTTTGGTAAGATGTTTGTAAGGATACATTCATTTAAATGAGGAAGCATGTTCAAAATGCGGACTTACAACCATAATTAGAACAAAATTCCAAAGTCTTTGGCCTCACCAAGAAGATTTAAAAAAAAAAAAAGGAGCTTCTTCAGGTGTTTTTAAAGTGCCATATTTTATTTATTTATATATATATATATATATATATATATATATATATATATATATATATATATATATATATATATATATATATATATATATATATATATATATATATATATATATATATATATATATATTAATGAAAATGCCACTGACCTTGCAGTGTATTAAATTAAATTGTTGGTCCACATTTGAAGTAGGCAGGTTGGGACAGTGATCTCTCATCGATTTTGCTGCTCTTGCACTTGATCCCACCGACTGCTCTAGGTCGGAAGAGGCCAGGAAAAGTTTCTGCATCCCGGGCTGAGAAGCATCTTGTGGTCTTCAAGAAGGTTTGTATTGTTCTCTAATAAAGGATTTTTAGTTTACAATATTTTATGTAATCATTTCTATTATATAACCACAACCATGTCGATTTTTTTTATTCTTCTCTCCATAGACTGGAACAAGCATCCAAGAACATCTTGACACCATTACTACCAGCACTCAACCCTATCTCCTGGCTGTTGGAGTGAGGAAGAATACAACCCACCAGTTCTTCATAATTCTCGACAAGAATGCCATACCTTGCAGGTCACACTCCTCTCTTGGTGGTTTTGATGAACTGTTTAAAGCACACTTTGTGTTTGCGACATCATACCACACCATGCTCCACATCATGTACCTATTCATCCAGACTACTTTGTACAACATTGATGTTGGGAAGGTCAAAGAGAGTCCTCCTGTTGCTGAAATTAGGACAAGGTTGCTTCTGTAGTGTTTGACTTTTGTCTTCCACCATTAAGTGTTTTGTTTGTCAGGCTAAGTTCCCTCGTTCAAACATGCTTGTTCGACATTTACGTTTAGTTCACGGTTACCTGCCTAGAAAACATCTTAACCTTAAATGCGTTCAAATGTGGTGGTGTGTTTGGTACTTTCTCTGGTTTTAGAAGCATTTGAAAACAAAACACTCAGAGTGTACTGAACTACAGATTGGCACCAATGTTCACTTAAACAGGACAGAAGAGACACTGTCAGTTAATGTAGATGAGTCAGCCACAACATCTGAACAGTCGAGACAAGCTAATAGGAGCAGTCTGGATATGTGTGCCACTGCTGTTGCACAACTTAAGGCAGCTGGATTAAGTCAGTCTACTATGAATGGTTTTGTCTCATCCATGGAGGAAGTGTACAGAGTACCGCTGTGACTTCATTGTCTGTTCAGAAGTGGCATTTGACATGCCTGTGTTTTGTAAGATAAAAAATATTATTGTCAAAGATGATGATGTATTGCTCTGTGGGAAACTGTGTGTTTTGAGGAGCATTACCATGCCTATAAGGTCAGGCTGCATCCAGACAAAGTTGTTAAGGTTTTGGACATAAAGAAACTGCTTTACTCCAAACCATTTGATGTTCAAATGGTGTATGGAACATCATGTTCCACATTGTATGTTGTCCCATATTGCCATTTCATGCAGACCTAAGGTCACCCTTTCTGTATTCTCTCCCTAAAGTTGATTGTTCTGCCTGACAAAGAAATAAAGGTAATTAAACGTATGATATTGTATTACTGTGTTTTGCACTCACTTGCTATTTACAAGACAAAGTTGGTGAGACTTAATTTGACACTGCACGAGAGTAAATCAAGTAGAATGAGCACCAATTTTTTTTTTTCAGAAATAGTGTGAGGTTTTATAAACACTGCAATGTTTAAAACTTTTTTACTATTTACTAAATGTTTTCTTCACTGCAAGGGAGTGAATAATCAACATATTAGTGTATTATCAAACCTTATCAGAGTTATTTGAACACCAAAGCAGTGTTAATGAGCAAATACATTTAACTTGGTGTACATTTATCACCACAGAAGAGTAAGTTATCAACACTACTCAAGAGTAATATTTACACTAATCAGAGTTAAAAAAATAAGTTGAACAACACTCTACAGTGTTACAATTTTTGACTCTATTTAGTGTTCATTTAACTCTATAAATTTAACACTGGAAAGAGTAAATTTAACACCAGACAACACTCTACAGTGTTACAATTTTTGACTCTATTTAGTGTTCATTTAACTCTATAAATTTAACACTGGAAAGAGTAAATTTAACACCAGACAACACTCGACAGTGTTACAATTTTCGACTCTATTTAGTGTTCATTTAACTCTATAAATGTAACACTATGGAAAGAGTAAATTTAACACCAGCTCAGGTTAGGACCATATAGACTCGGGATAGTGTTAAATTTAACTCTTTAAGTATTGATTTGACACTATGGGATTTACTGTGTAGAGCTCTGCCTCTTCAGCTTGACTGCATCCCTCACCGAAACCAGCTCAAAATGTATATATACCGGTATATATATATATATATATATATATATATATATATATATATATATATATATATATATATATATATATATATATATATATATATATATATATATATATATATATATATATATATATATATATATATATATACATATATATATATATATATATATATATATATATATATATATATATATATATATACATATATATATATATATATATATATATATATATATATATATATATATATATATATATATATATATATATATATATATATATATATATATATATATATATATATATATATATATATATATCATTAATTAGTGTACCATACACAGATGAAAGTGTCTAATACCATGACTGGACAATTAATTTGCTTTAATGAAATGTTTATATGTTCCTGTCCAGCCGTCCAGGCAAATCATATTGTTGATGTAGATGCTCATATCTGCTGTACAGATTTACTTTACAAAAGAGAAGTGTGGGATACTTCTCTTGTTGCCTTATTTGTATTTGACTTTACTAAATAGATTTATATTGATGTTTGGCGCAGCCAGACCGCAGCAGTAGGGGATGGAAAAAAGAAAAAAGGAAGACAGAGGGCGGAATTGCAGGGACAAGAGAGGGATAAGACAGAGAGACAACAACAACAACAACAGAACAACATCAGCAAATACGATATGTACAAATATGATACGGAAAGTGATAGCAAAGAAGCAGTTAGTGAAGTAAATATTAATAACACAGAAATGACAATGAACATTATTACACTACAAATTGAACAATAAAAATACCAATAGAAATAGCACTATTGATAATGAATAATAACAATAATTACCTTTATTATCAACAATACAATTGTTTCAAATGCAACAATACATATATGTAATGATAACTTGAATTACAAAAAAGCCTGTAAATGGAGGGGAAGAAAGAGAAGTGGGTAATAGGGTAAAAGGTTAAGCTTTATCAGTGCGCTGTGTTTTACCGAGTTTCCTCTGCGGCAGACCTGGGCATTCTACGGCCCGCGGGCCACATCCGGCCCTTTGAGCGTCCCTGTCGGGCCCGCGTAAGGCCAATCATAAATTACAAAATACATTTTAAAAAGTATCTATGTCGATTGGGCAATACAACGGTGCTGCTTTTGTTTTGAAAAGCGTTATTTGTATTACTTCCGTGTGGACTATGCTCGTGCGTGATTGTGAGTGAATGTGAACAGCGGCAATCACAAATTACAAAATAAATTAAAAAAAACATCTATGTCGTGCGTGCAATACATCTGTGCTGCTTTTATTTTGAAAAGTGTTATTTATGGGCGTATGTCCGTGTGAAACCTGTGAGTGAAGGTGCACAGCGACAAGTGATGCACGGTTACCCCCGAGACGCTAAAAAGAGAAAAGTTGATGACGAATGCCGTGTTTTCAACAAGACATTAACCGCCAAGTATTTCTTTACAGAAATTAAAGGTAAAGCCGTGTGCTTAATTTGTGGTACACAGGTTGCTGAGTTTAAAGAATATAATTTGAATCGCCACTACACGACGAAGCACGAGGAAAAATACCAGAATCTGTCTGATGAAGCGCGCGCAAGGGAGGCTGATGCGTTGATGGTAAAACTGCAAACCCAACAAGGACTTTTTGACAAATTTCACACCCCCAGAGATGCAGCTGTCAGGACAAGTTTTGTAATTTCTCACAAAATCGCCAGAAAAAGTAAGGCGTTTTCTGACGGAGAGTTTATTAAGGAATGCTTATTGGACTCTGTTGCGCTGATATGCCCGGAGAAGAGGGGCGCATTTGAGAACGTATCACTCTCCCGACGCAAGGTAACGAGGCGGGTTGAGACCATCGCTGGAAATTTGGAGCTTCAGCTGAAGAACAAAACGGCCAACTTTGACTGTTTTTCGCTGGCTTTGGATGAGAGCTGCGATGTACGTGACACCGCCCAGCTGCTTATCTTCTTACGTGGGATAACTGCAGACTTTCAATTCACGGAGGAGCTGGCAGCCATGCAGTCAATTAAAGAGACAACCACAGATAATGACTTGTTCACATAGGTAAATGCGTGTTTGGACATGTTAGGACTGAAATGGGACAAGCTGGCAGGAGTGACAACAGATGGTTGTTCAAATCTGACAGGGAAAAATGTTGGACTTTTAAAGAGAATGCAGGATAAAGTGACAGAAATTGACATTTTTGCACTGTATTATACATCAGGAAGTGTTGTGTAAGACAGTGTTAAAAATAAAACCATCAAAAGCAATCTGCTTTTGTATAAAGTTAAGTTAGGTTAAATGAAACTATTATTATTATTATTATTATTTATCTTACGGTACATCAAAAATAATTTGAGCAAAATTTAATTGAAATATTGTCGGTGTGGCCCTCCAGCAGTGCTTGGGTTGCTCATACGGTCCTTGGTAAAAATTAATTGCCCACCCCTGCTCTAGGGGAACAACGTTAATATATCTTTGATGAAACGTGATTATATTCATGAGTGTATGTATGCATAGGTGCTTGTACATGTACAGTATGTGTATATGTATGTTTGTACATTGGATGTATGTACCGTGAGTGTGTATGTATTTACTGTATTTGTGTATGTATGTACCAATGTGTGCGCGTTTGTGTGTATGAATGAACGTACGTATTAATGTATATATGTATGAATAGTTGTGTGTATGTGCGTATGTAAGTGTATGTGCGGTAGCCAAAATACGACCCCAGCCACCCAGTGAGCCAAACCCAAAACAGCAGGTGCGTTGCCCAGGGAACAAGGGACCACCATCCCCACGCAGTCAGGACGACCAGCGACAGGATCCCCCAAGCTGGGCCCACCGTGCCGCCTGGCAGGGCCAACACCAGGCCGTAGACAGACGTGCCCAGCCACAGGGGAGAAGCAGGTGACAGTCAGCTTCCAAGCCAGCGAGAGACACACACCCCACGCAGGCAGAAAGACGTGACGCCCTGCCCAGAGGGGCCCAGAGACTCCCTGCTGCCGGACGGGAAGACCGCCCGATTAGGGGAGCATGGCGGGGCCCGCCCCAGGACGCCCCACCCAATTCCACGGGTACCACCCACTCCACCTGCAAGGACCCCAACAATGGAGATGGAACATCCAGCAACTGCCCTGGCGGATCCTCCCCCTGAGGTTAT
The DNA here is from genome assembly GCF_033978785.1 of Entelurus aequoreus. Classification (NCBI taxonomy): domain Eukaryota; kingdom Metazoa; phylum Chordata; class Actinopteri; order Syngnathiformes; family Syngnathidae; genus Entelurus; species Entelurus aequoreus. Next base: position 34,831,818 of record NC_084737.1, read on the forward strand.
AGGAAGACAAAAGAAAGAAAGAATGATAAATAAATGATAAATGGGTTGTACTTGTATAGCGCTTTTCTACCTTCAAGGTACTCAAAGCACTTTGACAGTATTTCCACATTTACCCATTCACACACACATTCACACACTGATGGCGGGAGCTGCCATGCAAGGCGCTAACCAGCAGCCATCAGAGGCAAAGGGTGAAGTGTCTTGCCCAAGGACACAACGGACGTGACTAGGAAGGTAGAAGGTGGGAATTGAACCCCAGTAACCAGCAACACTCCGATTGCTGGCACAGCCACTCTACCAACTTCGCCACGAAAAAAAAAAGCACTTAGTGTTTAGCACTTAGCAATACTTGCTAGATCTGCTCATCACTCAGCTTCTAAAACTGGCAGCTCATCCTCTGTATATTCAAGCTCAAAAATATGATATAATATATATATCATAATTTATTCCAAAGTAGTCGTTGTTGGCTCCCATGAAGTCTGCCATTATTAGTAGTAGTTGTTCTTAAGGAATTAGCTAACGTTGTGATGCTTCTGTAAAATTAATATGCTGTAGTTTGCTTAAAATGACCAAAATACATAAATATTACATGGCAATACGAATGTGCCTCTTACTACATGACATTCGTACATAATTACAGCGTGTATATATAACATTGATGGAAGTGTTTTAATGTTTTTTAAGAGGGCTTTATAGGCGGAATAGAGTGAATCTCATTACCTCTATTGTTAGTTGATATTGCTAGCATTTACTTGTGAGTTAGAATGCATAAAAAAAGAAGAAATATTTGTTCTTGTCTCACATAACGATTGTGAATAGACAAAATTCCAAACAGAGGGCAGTTCTCATTTAAACTCATTCCTATGCCCCTAAATATCTCTACTATTGTACACCTTGTACAGAAAAAGTATGAATTAATAAAAAAGAAGCAGCTGAGATTGGCAAAACTCAAAAGGTAAAACATTTTGTGTTGAGCATGACCAGGAGCGTCAAAGTTGGGGACGTCGTACCGGGGGTGGACCCTGGGCTTTTGTTAAGTTTGAAGATGTTTTTTTTGTTTTTGTTTTTTTGGCTGTCATTTAAATATGTAAGTTATAAAAAAAAAACAGCAACATACATCCATCCATCCATTTCCTACTGCTTATTCCCCTTGGGGTCGCGCATGTTAATCTAAAATAAATATAGCTGTGAAAGTTCAATAATAAAATCGCTTAAATCATATTAAGAATGTCACTCTCAGACTACCTACACTTCCTGACAAAAGTGCAAAATGGTTTGTTGCGCCTGAAAAGCGACAAACCGAGCATGGAAAACTTCACTCAACACAGACGTCATAACATCATCAAAGCTCACCTTTCAGCATTTGCACACAGCGCCAGCATTTTGGAACAAGGATGAAGTTATGAAGAAAGGCAAAAATATAATACATGTATTTGTGGCAGCGTAGGAGAGAGATATGCGCAGGTTTCACTATAGCATCACATTGCACATATGGTGCGCTAAAAGACCCTCAAGTGATATGATAGGATTATGACAGATTATGATAATGACAGGTTATAGGATTATTTAAATTGATATTCTGGTCAATCTATTTTGAATTTGTTGGCGCTTTTTGTAAAAACAAATCTAATTTCTTTGTTTTGTTGTTTAAACAAAACCAAATTATTTAGGGGGGTTCTCGATAGATATGCTCTCGAAATGTTAATTAAATTTTTTAAAAAGTCAAAAAGCTCAATTTGTTTGCATGTAATAATAATAATAATAATACCTGGGATTTATATAGTGCTTTTCTAAGTACCCAAAGTCGCTTTACATGTTTTTCTGAACCCATCAGTCATTCACACCTGGTGGTGGTAAGCTACTTTTGTAGCCACAGCTGCCCTGGGGTAGACTGACGGAAGCGTGGCTGCAATTTGCGCCTATGGCCCCTCCGACCACCACCTACCATTCATCATTCATTTCACCGGTGTGAGCGGCACCGAGGGCAAAGGGTGAAGTGACCTGCCCAAGGACACAACGGCAGTGATTTTTAGATGGTAAGAGGCGGGGCGCGAACCTGCAACCCTCAGGTTTCTGGCACGGTTGCTCTACCCACTACACCGTGCTTTAAAAAGTGGGCTTCAACCAATTCCATGCAATGATTTTTTTTTAGTGTATAAACATATAAAGTGTGTGTGTCTAGAGCAAAATGGAGGGGCATTCGGGAGTCTTGTGTATGGGGGTCCAGAATTTGCTGCTACGCCCCCCTGAGCATGACATTATTTATGTCATACCAGTTGGTGCAGACTGCATGTTAATTGTTGGATTTTCTTCTAAATGCACTGATATCTTTGGAGTTATAATTTTAGAGCAGCGCTATTGTACATGGGCTGTGCTGTCAACTATATAGCTGCATGCAAAATTATCACTTGACTGGGCAACATAATATTCTTGTAAGGATGTCTGCAGATAGATAGATAGATAGATAGATAGATAGATAGATAGATAGATAGATAGATAGATAGATAGATAGATAGATAGATAGATAGATAGATAGATAGATAGATAGATAGATAGATAGATAGATAGATAGATAGATAGATAGATAGATAGATAGATAGATAGATAGATAGATAGTACTTTATTGATTCCTTCAGGAGAGTTCCCTCAGGAAAATTAAAATCCCAGCAGCAGTGTACAGAATTGAGATGCATTTATTTATTAATTTAAGTAACTAAGTAAGTAAGTAAATTTTATTTATAAAGCGCTTTTCACAGATAAAGTCACAAAGTGCTGTACAAAACATAGGTAAAGTAAAACAAAAATTACATTTAAAACAGGCTGCGCCCTGAAAAGTATAGGGGCATAGCAAGTCAGTGATGTATCGAGGGGCCCCACCATGCAACGCACAGAATGTCAGGACTAAAATTTTAAACTCAATGCGGAATTTGACTGGAAGCCAATGAAGACTGGATAAAACGGGGGTGATATGGGCTGTTCTGGGTGCACCGGTCAAAAGTCTGGCAGCCGCATTTTGTACAGTCTGAAGTCTATTTAGCGTTTACTTGCTGAAAAGGGTGAAGAGAGAATTGCAATAATCAATGCGAGGCGAAATGAACGCGTGAATGGTCATTTCGAGATCCAATTTTGACAACAAATTTCTCACTTTAGAAATATTTCTGAGATTAAAAAGTCAATATTGGAGGTATACATGGAAATAAAATAGAAAACATAAGAATTTAAAAAAAAAAGTAACAATAAGAACAAAAATATAACGGTAAAATTAAGAATATAACAAGAGACCATGTTATGAAAATAAAAAAATAAAATAAAAATATTTAGAAAAACAGTAATACTGTCGATTATATGAAAGATGTGATGTGTATATTGCACCTTTAAAATGTATTGCACTGTTATTGCTGTTTATTGCACTGTTAATTGCACTGTTTTTTTGTTGCAGTTTATTTCAGTATTGTTATTGTTTTGTGTCCCCTGTCATCCTAGTGCCCCCCTCCCCCCCAGAGAGTTTGATTGATTGATTGAGACTTTTATTAGTAGGTTGCACAGTGAAGTACATATTCCGTACAATTGACCACTAAATGGTAACACCCGAATAAGTTTTTCAACTTGTTTAAGTCGGGGTCCACTTAAATGGATTCATGATACAGATATATACTATCATATATACTATCATCATAATACAGTCATCACACAAGATAATCACATTGAATTATTTACATTATTTACAATCAGGGGTGTGGAGGGGGTGGGGGGAAGGATATGGACAGCAAGTAGTGGACATATAGAGAGAGAGAGAGAAAGAGAGCGAGAGAGAGAGAGAGAGAGAGAGAGAGAGAGAGAGAGAGAGAGAGAGAGAGAGAGAGAGAGAGAGAGAGAGAGAGAGATCAGAAGGCATAAGAAAAAGTATCTGCATTTGATTGTTTACATTTGATGATTAGCAATCCGGGGAGGGTGTTAGTTTAGGGTTGTGGCTGCCTGGAGGTGAACTTTTAGTGCGGTTTTGAAGGAGGATAGAGATGCCCTTTCTTTTATACCTGTTGGGAGCGCATTCCACATTGATGTGGCATAGAAAGAGAATGAGTTAAGACCTTTGTTAGTTCGGAATCTGGGTTTAACGTGGTTAGTGGAGCTCCCCCTGGTGTTGTGGTTATGGCGGTCATTTACGTTAAGGAAGTAGTTTGACATGTACTTCGGTATCAGGGAGGTGTAGTGGATTTTATAGACTAGGCTCAGTGCAAGTTGTTTAACTCTGTCGTCCACCTTGAGCCAGCCCACTTTAGAGAAGTGGGTAGGAGTGAGGTGGGATCTGGGGTGGAGGTCTAGAAGTAACCTGACTAGCTTGTTCTGAGATGTTTGGAGTTTAGATTTAGAGTTGTACAGTTGGATTGTCCCCATTTCCCAACCTGAAAAAACACCAGATAATAATGTAACATTATAATGCACCGGTAGAAAATGGGTGGATTGATAGTTCACACACTGAAAGAGCGGCTAACTATCTGTATGTTTATACAGAGTTAATGCTGCCTTCAAATGCACTCGGGAAAATACCACTCTACTCTGCACCTGATGGGTCCTGCTTGGCGCCGTGCATGACAGCTCCCGCCATCAGTGTGTGAAGGTGTGAATGTGTGTGTGAATGGGTGAATGTGGAAATAGTGTCAAAGCGCTTTGAGTTCCTTAGAAAGGTAGACAAGCGCTATACAAGTACAACCCATTTACCATTTACCATTTACATTCATATTTACACAATATTCATTTAGTCATTTATTTCATATCACTTACACTCTTCAAATAATATTCGATAGATGCTAAATGAAAAAACTGGTTAAAATGTATTTCTTTGTGTAAAGTGTGAATAAACTTTGTGATGCATGTGATTATTCCGAGCTCCTGGGACACGCGAACGCAGCAATCGTTACCCGCCCACTCTGCTTGGGCAGGAGCAGCTCGCAGAGCAGGAGCTGCCGTGGCCTCACAGACAAGACGGTTTCAAGTTACACTTCGACCGGGCTTTGTTTCATTTCATCATCAATAATCGCGGTTTGGTCGCTTTATATCCGTACGGACAGTTTCAGGTTAAGTTAAGGTGGTCGTTCAAACAATAAACCCAGGTACACTTTGGTAGAAAAGGCAGCAGAAGAAGAAGACAATGTGGCAGACGAAGAAGCAGCAAAGTTGTCGCTTGGCTGTCATGTTTGCTACTTGTTGAACACACTGCCAGGGCAGCCTGTAGAGAAAGGTACGTTGGAATAAAAACCCAGAACACATTTAATGTTTTGTAACGCAGGTTTAAATGAAACTCTCAACACCTCGGTCTTAAATGTTCTGTAATGTCTCATTAGCTGCGCGGTTAAATGTATAGTCATGCTCTACAAAGTGTCACGTGGTAAGAATTCGCGTCACCTGTCAGACATGCGTAGTTTGTTAACAAATCACTTTGTTTATCCATGTCGTGGTGCTCGACGCTAACTCCTTTGGATCTGAGGCAGTGATGGCACAATGATGGCAGAGCTGCAGATTGACCAGTCTAGCCTCCCCCGTGTCCAGGAAGGTGAGAGCACACAAACTAAACATGCAAATCCAGCTCCTCTCTCCATGAATCCTACTTTCAAACTGTAGTACCCTGCTGAGATGACATGAGGTGTGACAAGATGAGTCAACAGTCCTCATTTCAGGATGTTTTCACATCGTTACAAGTCAGTTCTAAAGCTGTAAGCAGAAGTTATTAAGGCTATTTTGGTCATTGTATACGTGTGAGCTTGTGTTTTTGTGGCATCAGATAAGTTAAACTTCTTGAGTTTTTCCTTCAAAGTTATTTCAGTAGCCACCCCGTGTTTTCTTATACAAAAAAATGTGTCCATATACTCAAAGTAGATTTAACATGATTGGTTCTGTCAGACATGGACTATGAATGTGGTGTTGGAAAAGCAATCACATTTTGAAGTATTTTTATTTACAATTTTTAAAGTAGTCTTTCAGTGGGATGATACATTTTAGGCAATGTTCTTTATCACTGGTTTCAATATATATTTTTTCTGATTTAGAATGCCACTGGGCAGCACAGGGGAAAAGGGGTTAGTGCATGTGCCTCACAATACGAAGGTCCTGAGTTTAATCCCGGGCTCGGGATCTTTCTGTGTGGAGTTTGCATGTTTGTCCCTGTGACTGCGTGGGTTCCCTCCGGGTACTCCGGCTTCCTCCCACCTCCAAAAAACATTCACCTGGGGATAGATTGATTGGCAACACTAAATAGACTCTAATGTGTGAATGTGAGTGTGAATGTTGTCTGTCTATCTGTGTTGGCCCTGCGATGAGGTGGCGACTTGTCCAGGGTGTACCCCACCTTCCGCCCGAATGCAGCTGAGATAGGCTCCAGCGACCCCGAAAGGGACAAGCGGTAGAAAATGGAAGGATGGAGAATGCCACTGCCATTACTGCACAGTTTATCGTGTAAAAACCACAAACTTCAAATGGTGCACAAAAAATTAACTATAAAACCCATGGTAACTTAAATGCAGTCTTACTGTGTGTACGAAAACCTTGCCAGGGTGCAGCTCGTTGACTCAGTCATTGGCATATCCACACTAATGACAGGGATGGAAATAGGTCTGCATGTCTTTTATCGAGCAAGATAATTCAACACTCGACTCTCGTCTGTTCACACAAAGGGCACACTGTGCAGCTTTCATGCTTTATTTGGCAAGGGCCAGTGCACAAACATGCTGCTATAAACTCATCGACACTCTTGTGGTATGTTAATCAGTTCTCTGGTCCGTTTTAATAGTTTCACTCATCATGACCTTTAACATGATGAATTTGTCTGACTATGCTGTTGGGACCGCTGTTTTTCTTCAATGATTAGTGGGTGTCCCGTGCCCCACTTCTCCATCAGAGAGACTAGTGCTGCCTTTGTTTTCACTGTCCCCTAATCAGTTCCTGTTTTGGGTCTTGTCTTGCTGCTCCCAATATAGCATTATGTGCAGAGGCAGCACGGCTCCCTCTGGAATTCCCCAATAGCTCCCCATTCCTAATTTCTTTCCATCTAACTGATCCAGAATACCATACATCCTTGTTCTGCATAAGTCTAGTTTTGTTGACCAGTTGACTGACTCTGCGCTTGCCAACAAACCGGAGAGTTGCGGGATGAACTGACATTTAGTGGTAAGGAGTTCTGCCGAAACTGTAGCAGCAGAAAGGAACAGGCCTTGGTAGGGAGGAGAGGGAGCAGGAGTAGGAGGGTCTGTAGGCGGTAGTTGAGGGGGTGTATGTTGGCTGAAAATAGAACCCATGTCATTTTCTCCTATGGCAAGTCTCTTTGTTTGGTAGACAGTCACCCGCGGTTGCTGTCCAGGCGCTTGTGAGGATGAAGGAAAAATGTCTCGATGGGTTGTTACTTTGTACTTCTTGCTTCAAAAGAACTTAATCATTCAATTTCACAGGCTGTTATAGTCCATTTTGTCAAACATGAAGACCTGATTTATATTTAAGAATTGACTAAAACATTAACACATAAAACAAAAAGTTACCAACAAATATGGAAACATTTAATAATGTACACACTGCTCGGTCTCAGACACAAACGTATGCGCAAAACGTTACCTTTTAAAAATCACAATCATAAACCATACTCTCCCCAGACTTGCAGCTAATGTGTATTTTTTCCTTTGCCTGAATACCTCACTGTGTTGTTATGTCCCTCCAAACCTGTTTAGCACACACAGCTCGCCTGTCCCTCCCCTGGCTGGCTAATTTAACTGTCGTGAGTGAAGAGTTTAAAAATAAATGAAGTTAACCAGCAAGCCCGACACACCCTCACACATACTTAAGAGGGTAACTGTATTAAGTGGGTAGAGATGGAGGAAAATCATAATCAAATTTACCGGCCAAGTATGTTTAACACACAAGGTATTTGACTTGGTAGACTCTGCTCTCTTTGTTCAATGCAAGAAACAAAGAAAGAGCAACCACAAGAGAGCACAGATGGCACTTAACCTCTGAATTTGGAGTCAATTAATGGCTTGAACTGTCACTTTGTCGAGATGGGAGTAGGGACTCGGCACTGAATTCATGAACTAATCCCTCTTTACTGACAGACTGGAAACATAAGGACTCTAGGAAATCCATTTAGTGGATAGTCGCTTAAGGCCCACGACAGGTGTATGTAATAATGAATGTCTGCTTTGGAATGGGTTAACTCATTGAGTAGACTTCCGGGGGTCATTTATAGTGTAAATATTTTGTCAATGTCTGATTGGTAATCCCTATGGACTGAATGTCTACAGACACCTCTTTACATTTTAAGGAGTTAGAGAAATGATATCCTCAACAGTGTTTCCCCTAGACTGCCAAGATACAGTACCCGTGGCGGTGGGGGCATAGTCAAGGGGTGTGGTTATGGGCGTGTCAACATGACATCATCGAATAATTTGCTAAAATAATATTTTTTCCTTTAAAAAGTCTCAAAAAATATATACATACATTTAAAAGCAAATCTGTTATTATTAATTAGTATTAACACATATGTATTGTCATTTTGCTCTATTTTCAAGTGTTGCTGCTTATTGTACAATGTACTTTGTTGAGATTTTTTCAAGTGTTTAGAGACTTTTAGTTAGTTTTTTATTAAAAACAACCAGCAAACTTGCCAATCTAGCATCTTTTTCTGGTGTTATTATAAAATGTACTCGTGTTTAGAGACAACTTCTATCCCTTGAAGTCCCTGGCAAAAGAGGCGAGCTGCAGCGAACATGACATCACACAACTGTGCTTAATATTTGCACACTTTGTAGATCGCTGTCCGTGAGTATACCTGGTATACCTGTATATTAAAATGTTGTCAACATTGCAGACATGCTGACAATTCTCCAGACAATGGCGTGCGTTTTGTTTACATCCGGTTTCGGCAGCTCGGTTTTAGTCTAAGTCTTTTTCAGATGGTTGAGTTTTCGGTACATCACTTGTTAATAGTGCGCAAATAATAGGCTATACATATCAATTCATACTGTAACGACCAGCCGGTGTTAATGTTTTATTTTCGTGTAGTTGGGATTTGATGTCAATTTTTCCCATGTTCACAAACACCGTAAAGGTAATTGGCGGAGAATGAGGAAGTGTTGTTTGGTGTATGGTGAAGAGCGGACTCGCAGAGACGAAAGTGTTTGCACGGGAGGTAAAACTTGTTCGAGCTGTGCCGTTTGTTATCGTAAGATTGGTAATAAAAGTTAAAAATAATGCCAGACTTTGTGTGATTTCTTTAAGGGGCTACAATACATTATATTACTTTGTTTTCAAGATAAAAAAACAACTTATTTTCAAGGTGTGGCGGGAATGAAAATGCCGTTGCGGTGCGCCACATACAATTACATTAAAGTTCCAGTAGAATGGTAAAACAAGTTGCCTCTGTATTGGATCTATTATCATATATATTTGATTTATGACACCAAAAGACTTCCAAAGTTTGCGAATACATTATTTACAATTTCGATTGCATAATAAAGCCAAGTATGTGTTCATGACTTATGTAAGGAGTGTGAATGAAAAACAGCACATCTCTTTCAAATGTTTGCATATTTCCAGTACGACTGATTTAATCACATGGTCGGAGTGCAGAAGTGATACTACAGTGACGTAGAATGTACTAAAATTACCAAAGGTGTTGGGAGCGGAATATTCAGAATTTGTGGCATTTGGTGACATTTTAGACGGTTGGTTTAATGGATACAATGAAACACAAATAAGCGTATAAAGTCAACTTGTTTTTCCCACTCTACTGGTTCTTTGAAGGGGAACTTCACTTTTTGGGGAATTTTGCCTGTCGTTCTCAATCATTATGAAAAACATGACGGCGGATGGATTTTTTTTCCCCACTGCATTCTAATTAAGTCTGCTTACAGCGGACCAATGGTAGGTTCTCCATTCCACCCATAAAATCCAATGAATAACCATTCAAAAAGCACAAACAATACTCCATTTACATTTCGTGACTTGAAAAGTATCCAAGTATTAGTGATGTTGATGTATTGTAAGCACTAACACAGACAAACTATTTATAGCGGTGACGTGATCCTTACCATGTGTCCCTATGTTTACATCATCGAGGGTTCTGCTGGTTCCTCGCTTCCCTGCTCCTTGGAAGTTTATTGTAGATCATTAATCATGCCTCTCACCTAGCAAATAGATGGCTGAGGATGTAATCCGAAAAGTTGGTACATTTTGACAGCCATTTAGGACCCAAAAATGGCCAGAACGACATAAAAATACACCCATCCCTTTTCTTCATGAGGATTATAAAACATTCTTCATCTAAATGGCAATATATGAACATACAAGCAGTCAGCATTCTAATGAGAGCAGACAATGTACAGTAAGTGATGTTTTATTATGTTTGTTGGCTTTCATGACGTCTGCAGTGACTAATAACCAGTGATGAAGAAAAAACTATTCAAACGAGATGAATGCGCCACGTATGCTTAAAATGACCAAAAATACGTAAATATTAAATGTTATTATAAATGTGCCTGTTACTACATTACATATATACTTACATCATGTATATAAAACCTTAATGGAGGTGTTTGGATGTTTTTAAGGGCTTTATAGGCAGAATTGAGCAGCTCTCATAGGCTCCATTGTAAGCAAACTTTTGATCGCGTTTATTTATTAATTTGAATGCATTAAAAAAAATAACATCCGTCGTCATGTCTTTCATAATGATTGTGAACAATAAGCGAAAAATTACAGTTCTGCCTTAAGAGGAAACCCAGCTTAATTTGAATTTAGATCAACTTCAGAGGGCAGTTGGGTAACAAGTTCCTATATACAGACAATGAAGAGACACCCCAAGTCTAACTGACAGTATCAACTGAGAAGACATTAACATTGAAATCTAATGTGTATTGTGTAGGCAGGTTGTGTATGGTTGAGTAAGAATGAAGCTTGTAAATTACTAAGTAATTTTGTTTGGTAGAAATCAAGCAATGGCAAGTCAGTGTGGGTGTATCTCCGAATCCAGAAGATTAAAAGTTTTGTCATTTTAGTGGGATTTTTTTTTACTGATCCAAAGAGATTAGTTGCAAATGAGTCTGATTTACGCGCTTATGGCAAATGAGTAAACTTCCAGGAACATTTAGTTATTTCTCTCATGTCAAGGAAATTAAAAGTAAACACACTCAAAAAGTATATACGTTTACTAATGCTACAACGATTAATCAATTATTTGATTAGAAAAAAACTTTAATAAATATATCTTGTTGCTTCGATTAATCATGTAACAGTGTAACTAATAAAAAATGATGAAATTCCGACCGAATGGAGTGCCAGAACTTTAAATATTCAGACAGAGTTTTCGCAGGGCTGCTGCAATTAAGTACCATATTTTTCGGATTATAAATCGCTCTAGAGTATAAATCGCACCGGACGAAAATGCATAATAAAGAAGGAAAAAACATATATAAGTCGCACTAGAGTATAAGTCGCATTTTTTGGGGAAATGTATTTAATAAAATCCAACACCAAGAATAGATATTTGAAAGGCAATTTAAAATAAATAAAGAATAGTGACCAATGTGACCAGTGTACGTTATATGACGCATAAAAGTAACAGTTTTTATAAGTTACCGCCAATGTTGAAATTATCAATTTTCATAGGTACGGAAGTAGCAGGTAGCATCTTTTTTTCACGATGCACTTCTGCCATCACCCGCCCCCGCCAAATTTTTATTGGTTGACGTGTGTGACGATTGCTGATATACGCCTAGTCTCTTACGCGAATGAGATAAATAATATTATTTGATATTTTACGGTAATGTGTTAATAATTTCACACATAAATCGCTCCAGAGTATAAATCGCACCCCCTGCGACTTATAATCCGAAAAATACGGTACACTTAAGGGGTGGTGTGTGTGGGTGTGTGTGTGTGTGTGTGTGTGTGTGCCATGACCTATGTGGTGGTGAACAGCTCAGAGAGAGTTAATACATGTGTGTATTTTTATTAATGCACACTTTAAAATTGTAATTTTAATGTTGATGATGTGCATTTATTATCAAAAAGAATGAAAATCATAGCAAGCAAAACATTTTTTGTGTAACAATTGTTCCTAAAATATACATAGAGGCTATAAAGTGTTTTATCAGATCACCCGAATAATCAAACAAATTAATCAATAGATTACTAAAATAATCGATAACTGCAGCCCTAAAATGTACACTATTTACATTTTCCTGGCAGCATTCATATGACGCAAACATGGGAACAGATGCCACTGTAGTTCATATTTATTTCTGGCCCTCCATGATTAACTAATTACTGCACCTTTTAATGTATTTTTTATTTATTTTATCTACCTTTGCAATGACTAGTAAATCTTTTGGATGCTATGGAAACAGTTTGTACAAAATGTTGATTCCATTACGATGATTTTAATCTACATTTAAAACACTTATTTGTCTAGATACAATACTGTATGTTTGATGATATTTGGTGTACATGTTCCATGACTTTTGCTCCACAGTCACATTTATAACACATTTTCTGCATGTGTCTGCAAGATGTTTGTTTCTGAAAGCATTCCCAGATTGCAAATGAAACCATGCTCCATCCTAGAGCTGGGCGATATGGACCAAATCTGATGCCACTGCATTTTTAGTCTAAATGGCAGCATACGGTATATACCGGTATCTTAAAAAATGTGCAAAGTGCTTCAGGTTGCCTAGGTGTTTTATGGCTAGATAACCAGTGTTGAAAGTACTCAGATTATTAGTGTTTTAAGTAGTAAAATGTTGTTTATTCTTATAAAGTAATTAGTTAGCCCTTACTCTGTCAAAGCATTCATTTTGTTCACTAACGTTAGGTTCATAGCCTCACACTTGTGCATTGGGATAGATGGAGCTTCTACTCGCTCACTGCGGTGAAAGCCGCTGGCTGCTAAGTTTAAAACTACTTTTCAGCCACCCAGTTGATATACTACAGTAGCTTAGTCCGCACAGGCTACAGGGAGAGGCACTTTTAAGCCGAGGTGTCGCTAAATATTTGAGACACCGGGCAAGCAGCGGAGAGGCGCTAATGCTAGCTCCTAAGCTAAGTCGCTTACAACTTGTGAACAACAAACAAATGAGCTTAGTGATAAAGTTGTTAGAAAGAGAAATATACATTGTCAAGCAAATAGGTGTATGTCTATCTGTGTTGGCCCTGCGATGAAGTGACGACTTGTCCAGGGTGTACCCCATCATCCGCCCAAGTGCAGCTGGGATAGGCTCTGGCACCCCTCGTGACCTTAAGAGAGACAAGCGGTAGAAAATGGATAGATGGATAGAAATAAAGCTGTAATCAGTCACTAATAGCCAAATGTTGTTGCTGACCAAAACATTGCATCACTCAGGAGTCGAAAAGTCAGCGCGGGGGCGCCATATTTATTTGAAAAGTTCTGTTGTGGAGCATCCTTGTGTGTCAGAGAAGCCTACGTAAATGTGCAGTGGGCGGGGGTAAGCCAAAGGGAATGTCCTTTTTTTGTCTGTAAGGCGCAGAGAAGAGCAAAGGCACATCAAAAGATACCGGGGTGGGGTTATGGTTTCAAATATATACCACTTTTTAAAATATACCGGTATTCACTATAATACTAGTATACCGCCGAGCCCCTATCCCACACTCTACAAAAGTATCAATTTATCTTCTGAAAATGTACATTGTTAAATATACATCTTGAAGACAATTGTCACCGCAATTTTTTTTTTTCAGACACAGTCTAAAATAAAGTTCAACAGTGTATTCATTCACCCGGTCACAGCATTAGATACAGTATATAGATTCACCTGGTCACAACATTAGATTCACCTGCACACTCGCTGATTGATACAGACTCCAAAGCTGCATAAAAATGCTGGTTTTACCCACATTTGTTGCATATCGGAGTCATACTTGCCAACCCTCCAGTTTTTTCCGGGAGACTCCCGAATTTCAGTGCCCCTCCCAAAAATCTCCCGGGGCAACCATTCTCCCGATTTTCAGCCGGACAACAATATTAAGGGCGTGCCGTGATGGCACTGCCTTTAGCGTCCTCTCCAACCTGTCGACGCGTCCGCTTTTTCACCATACAAACAGCGTGCCAGTCCAGTCACATGTTGCATGCGGCTTCTGCATACACACGAAAGTGACTGCAAGACATACTTGATCAACAGCCATACAGGTCACACTGAGGGTGACCGTATAAACAACTTTAACACTGTTACTAATATGCGCCACACTGTGAACCCACACCAAACAAGAATGACAAACACATTTCGGGAGAACGTCCGCACCGTAACACAACATAAACACAACAGAACAAATACCCAGAATCCCTTGCAACCCTAACTCTTCCGGGCTACAATATACACCCCCGCTACCACCAAAACCCACCTTCCTGCAGGAACTTTTTTTTAACCCTTTAAGAGGATTGCGATTGAATATCTATTTAATTGAGAGTGGAAATATTACAGTAAGTGGTTGTTTTATTCTGGTTTGTTATTGTTTGTTGGTATGGTTATCACCTAGCAATGCTGCTGATGCTAGTGTCACAATAAAACTGCATCCATTACTCGTCTTCTCAAACTTATTGCTCATCCTCTTTGTATTCGGACTCAAAACTATAAGGTCCTTGATACATTTTTTTCCAAAAGTAATAATTGTTGGCTCTCACAAAGTCTGCTTGTTGTTGATAGGCAAGGGATCTTTGGTTCCTAGCGCGGTCACCTGACTGGCTTCCTCATTATGTCTCAAAATGGCTCCGTGAAATAGATAGTATTTTGATCACATGTATTTATTCGCAAACTTTAGAAGTCTTTTGGTGTCATAAATCAGATATATATGATCAGCTTTAATAGAGAGGCAACTTGTTTTTCCACTCTATTAGTACTTTAAGTCATCCAGCAGTTATAAAATTACAAAAGGGTAATGCTAAATAGAAGACATGTCTGCATTTTTTGTCTATGACAGTACAAATGTGTTGACACACACATGTGGACGTGTCAATCGCCATGATTGACAGGGAACCCTGTGAGAAAGAAAATGAGCGTAACTGTGTCAGTTTGCATGTAGATTTCAGATGTGCTAAATAGAGAAGCTTTGATAAGTCACATTGCGCGTGCTGAATGATTATATTTGCATCTCCTCATCATTCTGATGATCAGCATATTTTCTCCACATTCATGAAGACGGCAGACTCCCTTAAGAGGCGCAATCCTCTTCGCACAAATTTAGTAGAACAGCTTTCTGTGTGATATCAAGTTTACACATGTTTTAGTACACGGAAACCTTTAGTAGATCAGGCTCTGAGTGTTGAAGCATGAATGTAAGCAGAGTTGATGTCTCTCCAGACGTGACCCAGTCTACTTTGACCATCTCTTAAGGGGATTAGACACAAGGTAGGTGTTTTAGTCAGACAGGGTATCTGCAAGTTAGATAAGATGGAGGAAACAACATAGGTTTGGTTTGCTGTTGAGTTGCACTTGCAGCACTTGCAATAATGCAGACTTGGCTGTAAACTTAATGCATGTTTAGGATGGTAGTAAACCTTGTACCCATGACACAATTTGAGATTAATGTGTTCATCACTGGCAGAATTGTGCTTTAGCCAGATTACAGTGGAACTAAGAAGGATCGCTAAAATTAAAAATGGTTATGTTTTCTTTTTCTAAATATCCAGAAGTAACGTAGATAATAGTACTGGTACAAAACAGAAGGAGATCTGGGAGGTGTACAGCTCTTAATAAGTAAACACCTTTGTATTTACAAGAAGCTTAGAGATTTAAATGTACATACAGTTTTAACATCTGGGAGACATTTAGAATAGGCTAAATGGGTGCTATAATGTGATGCATGTGAGTTGCAGCTCTCTTGAGGTTTGTGCGGATTGAACACATTCATGTTAAAAAAATGCAAACCAACATTGAGCACCATTCGTTTTTTGTGTGCAATAATATTACTGTATGTTCACACTGCAGGCCATTTGTGTTTTTTGCCCTTATTTGACAGTTATCTGATTTTTCTCATGTTAGTCTGGACTGTACAATTCAGAAAAAAAAAATTAAAATTTGTTTGGAATCATTAGTCTTATATATATCCGAGGCAACAGCAGTTTTAGCTCTTAAACTGACCTGTACATCATCAAAACGCGGCTAAGTTTTGGTTGGTGTCAGTTTATTTCAGACATGCATACAATTACAAGGTAATACATCACATATTTCCAGTTTCATTACAGCATGTCCGAAAAACAGTAGGAAGAAGCAGAACTTATTTAATCCTACTCCTTTTCGTATATAGCAGTTTTAACCCATTTGTTTGTCCTCTATTTGTAACACAACAGTGATAAGTAAGTAAATAAATAATCAATCAATCAATCAATGTTTAATTATATAGCCCTAAATCACGAGTGTCTCAAAGGGCTGCACAAGCCACAACGACATCTTCGGCTCAGATCCCACATCAAGACAAGAAATAACTCAACCCAATGGGATGACAATGAGAAAACTTGGAGGGGACCGGGCGACCGGTGCAATGGACGTCGAGTGGATCTAGCATAACATTGTGAGAGTCCAGTCCATAGTGGATCTAACATAATAGTGAGAGTCCAGTCCATAGTGGGGCCAGCAGGAGATCATCTTGAGCGGAGACAGAGACACCCTGGGTCCCGACTTTGGACAGCTAGCGCTTCATCTGTGGTCACCGAATACAAATACCCAGAATCCCATGCAGCACTAACTCTTCCGGGCTACAATATACACCCCCGCTACCACCAAACCCCGCCCACCTCAACCGACGCACGGAGGGGGGGTTGTTGATGTGTGGGGGGGCGGGGTTTGGTTGTAGCGGGGGTGTATAATGTAGCCCGGAAGAGTTAGTGCTGCATGGGATTCTGGGTATTTGTACTGTTGTGTTTATGTTGTGTTACGGTGAGGATGTTCTCCCGAAATGTGTTTGTCATTCTTGTTTGGTGTGGGTTGACAGTGTGGCGCATATTTGTAACAGTGTTAAAGTTGTTTTATACGGCCATCGTCAGTGTAACCTGTATGGCTGTTGACCAAGTATGCCTTGCTGTCACTTATGTGTGCAAGCAAAAGCTGCATACAACATGTAAATGGGCTGGCACGCTGTTTGTACAGGTTGTAGAGGGCGTTAAATGCTGTGCCATCACGGCACGCCCTTATTATTGTTAATAGGGTGAAAATATATTTGCCCCGGGAGATTTCTGGGCAAGTATGCAGCTGAGCCGCATCAGGGTGGTCAAAGAGCCGCATGCGGCTCCGGAGCCGCGGGTTGCCGACCCCTGCTCTAGGTAATGTTGTCATTTTCAATGCCAACAATGCATGCCTGATGGTCAGAAAGCATTCAAAAATAAGTCGCCACTTTTCAAATTTCACTAATGTGATGTTAATTTACAGTGAATATGCCATATACAGTATATGCTACTGATTAGTATTAGCATTATTACATGCCGAAATCAACAGTTTCAAATGCAGTAAACAACACTACATCTAAGATGCACATTGTAACCAACAGCTGGTGTGTAACTAGTACAATACCTGGAGTACAAACATTGTGTAGGGCTCAACAACACAACAAACTTAATGTAATAATGTAATTTAACTTAATTGCAAAGACAACTTCCTGATTACAGAGACACACCTAGGTCAAACTGAAATTAATGCATACTTGCAAATGAGACTCAGAAGTTGAACAAACAATCTATAATAACTGGACGGCACAGTTTTCATTATCAGCTGTTAAATGAAATAAACATATTTTATTATTAAACAAATTAAATCATAACCACATAAACACACACAAAAGTACCAAAAATGTGTACTGTGGCGTACAGATGCCAATTTTCAAGTACCGAAAATCCCATGGTAACGACTACATAAAAAGATCATATTTAACAAAAAATCCTAAATTGGGCATTGTGCAGTGTGAACATAGTCTAAATGAGAACAGTCGTCTATAGAAACATTTTTAGTGCCGTGGCAACAGTGGGCTCTTGTATGTTTGTCTGTAACACTGCCAAGCGTAAAGGTAAACCCATCATATGAATGAATTAATTCCAGAGTGACGGGCGGATGGTTCCTTTTATTTCCATATGTTAAGGAATGCTCTTCTTAGGTACTGTATACATTAACATTCACCACAAGCTGAACCAGTGAACGCTCGTTCATCCATTCTATTTACATCCCATTTAATACATCTCATCTATGCTCATTAAATGTTGGAAATTACTCTTGAAGTATTGTTTTCCTGCTGTTTCAGTGCGGCAGAGTTTTGCTGTGTTGGAAGATGGTGTGTTGGCACATAATCTGCAGGAGCAGGAAAGTAAGTAGAATGTCGACCTACTGTGTGACAGCTGTACTACTGACTTGGTTTATATTATTGTATATACTAGGTCATAAAATCAGTGTCAGTTGAGTCGGTCCATAGGTTGCCTGTAGGGATTTTTAATGTCCAGCAGATGTCAGTATTTAGTGACACAGTATCAATACAGTTTTGCAATGTGTCGAAACGCTTCATGAGGCCTCATCAACCCATCACTATAGCTGAGGTATATAATGTACAGTGTACTTTGTCAACAACTGTATGTGTGTAACGTATTTCTTCAGCTGAGCATTCATAAAACTGCTGCAAAAGACATACTGGCTGAGGCTCGCAGTAATCCGGCCTCCTGGTGGTAGAGGGCGGTAGTGATCCCAGAGATCATTCCTTGCCGCAGAAGAAAAAAAAAAAAGTTAGCAATAATAAGTGCAGCGTTTTTTTTATTTCCTCTCGCCTGAACTTTTATTAAAAACATGGAGGATTACATATGTAAAATAAAACAGTTTTTAAACTGGACTTTCAATCGAAGCAGGAGGTAATAATTAGAGGTAGACCAACGCCGGAGCTAAAAGGTTTGCTTTTGACTTCGGGACAGAAGACCCGTTCTTTTCAAACGGCGTAGTACACACGCAAAGGCTGGATGTGTGGATGTCCAGCAAGAAATGTAAGACCATAATAATGTTTTTTTTATTAAATGTGCTTTTTTGTGTGCTAGTTTGTATGTGTAAAAAATGCTGGTATGAGCTTTTAAACATTACCTGTTAACTGCTGCCAATCACATGGTGAATAAGATACTATTTAGGGTTCATATGTTTGTAAATCTGACTGATGATGCAGTGCCTCACCAGACATTAACCTCACCGCACGCCACTGACAGATACTAACTAACTAACTAAATAAACCTACACCAATATGCACCATTAAAGTTGGAGGAGTCCAAATGATGACTGTGTGTTCTCTGACCGGAACCCCAACGTGGTCAATATCCGAAAAAAACAGTCGCAGAGTTTAATACTCAACAATTTGTTTGTGGTTAGTCACAAATAACCGTTGTTTTAGACAGCCCTGGTTATATTACTCTAATTTCCTATGTTACCTTTAACATAAATGATGTTTTAATCAGCTAGCTTAGCATATACTCATATACATTTATTTGCTTTTAGCATCGTTAATATACAAAATGTATCAAAGCGGCCCTCCGTGTCTTTACATTTTTCTGAATGCCCCCCTTGCTGAAAAAGGTTTTACACCCCTGACTAAGAGTTACTGAGACTTTAGCTAAACATGTTCGTTCTCAGATACAATGGTTTTATAATTAAAGACTGAATAATGACAGATGTCAGATTTACACTGCATGCACAAGTATAAATCAAGTATTTTGTTCTTATCCTTATATAGATATTAAAAATAAAGATGTTTAACTGACAATGAAATGTCACACATCTAAAATGCCTGTCCAATGGATAGAATAATACTCCTAAAGTACTGTAGTTATACATATTGAGACCTGACCACTGGACAAGCAACCATATTGTTTCAAATAGTCAGCAGGTTTGTACAGAAGTAAGTAAATTACTAAAGACTTGACGAAAAATTTGATATGAAGCTACCAGCAACCAATCAGTGATAACATATTTGGGAACAGCAACCCTTGCCAACGTGTGCAATATTACAAGAGATTTCATGCTCAGTTTTGGGTATGGTCAAGGCGAGTGATCTAGGACCACTGCCGACGACTTAAGTGGAAGTGTCAAGATTGGGCCGAAGAAATACCTTTACGGTTTTGTAGACCGATTAAACAAGAGTTACTCTTGATAGACCAGAGGGATGAACATGTGGCACTAATGGATATTAAATTGCACCACTTCAACTCAGGAACCAACAATGTGGTAGAGTGATATTTGTATGGGAAGGTATCATCAAGGATGGACTATTCAGAGCATTTTGGGTTTCAGCTGAATTGCAAATAAAAAGAAAATACATTTGTCAATCACTGGTACAGAAAACACATTCAGAAACGTTCTTGATGCAGGACAACGCTCCATCTCACGCGTCAATGTACTTCAATGCTTGGTTAGCAAGCAAATATCTCAGGAGACCCCTTCTATGCCTGACCTAAATCCTATTGGGAAATTTGGTGTCCTGCTCAAGGATACCTCAGTTATACCGAGGAAGGGATCTATTATCCCTCCACCAAACAGTCAAGCCTCCACATTCCATAGTCCACTATTCTGCCTTTTTTGTGTCCGGCTCAGGTCTTATACACAATCTTTAACTTTATAGACCATCCGAGTAGAGTTCTTCCTCAAGACGACTGACATAAAAACGTATCCCGCAATTAAAAAATTGTTTTGCATAAGCCTGACTTTTGTTTGAATATTGTTTTTGTTACATTTGTGTTTCCAACCCAGTTGAGCAGTACTACACCACCAATATCCAGAAGAACCAGCTGGTGCAGAACGACATCCGTGTAGCCAAGCAGCTCCAGGATGAGGAGAAGGAGCAGCAGGCCCAGCAGAGAGCCCTGCTGAGACAAACTTCCAGACGACTGTATGTGATAACTGCATACCATAATTATGTATATTTGCGATTTTTCAGATCACTAAGTTTAGTACTTACATATAATATAGAGTACGAATCAAACGTTTGGACAAATTTTCTTATCGAAGAGCATTAGCCTTTCCAAACCTTTCACCTTTCCTTGTATGTTTACTTATTCATAGTTTGCAGTCTGTTGCGTCGTGTCTTATTTTCAACATGTCACAAATCAATCTATTCTTGCTGTCCTGCAGAGAGGAACAGGACTTTGAGTATGCCCGTGTTATCCAGGAGGAGATCCAGCAGACATCTGAGGCAGCCTGGAGAAGGGAGCAGGATGATGAGGTGGGCGCATACTGTACCCTTTAAAATATACATACATTTTCTGTACCACTTATTCTGGTTGGCAAGGGCTGGAAGCTAGTAGCGAAGCTGGTCTAGAGTGAAAGGCATAATGGTCACTATTCAATCAAAGGATGATTGTGAATGGGGCAATAAGTGGGGATTGCTCTCCCGACAGCTGCATAGTCAGCCATGTGAACTACCTTTTTCAGAAAATATTAAAGTTTTAGGTTTTCATATAGTCTGCATTACTTTGATCTCAGACATCAGGACACAAAATATTTGATTGTTGCCACACATTTTTGGTAGCGACTTTGTGCTTAAATAATGCTGCTGCTTCAATTTTCAATTTTGTGATCTCCACAGTCATTGCTTGTTTTTTCAGTATATAACAGGCCTACTGTAACTGCTTTGTGGGTCTAAAATAAAATGGATGCAATTTGATAAAAAAAAACAAGTTTAATTCCTAAGTGTACAAAATACAGAGCCTTTTCTGTGTGAAACCATGTTCATGAATAGTACCGTAGTTAGGCTCGGTTTGCAGAAGAGTTTTCCTATAAAGATTAGTCAAATGGCTCCAGCAGTCACGCAAATGGCATTAAGAAGCACTCAGCAAATTAACACATACATTTATGTGGCACTTGGGCCATATCAGTGCAGTATGTCATATAGTTAAGTGACAGTTAGCATTAAGTCAGGCAAAGCACACATTTTTCTTCACTCTGAGTTCTAAATGAAGTGCTACTCAGGGATTCGGATGTGCTATATAAGCAGCACCTGTCAAGTACTCTTCCAGAGGATGGCTAAGCAAGTTGTTTCATGGTGTACCCAGACTGTCCCTGTCTACTAGGGATAGTTTAAGTGATAAATGTGTCAATTAACGATGCAGCTTGTGGCTGAAATGTGGCCACATGGAGGGCGCTCACGTCACTTGCTGCTTTAACTATGTAAGCTACACCAATTTTGCACACTACATTGCAAGGGTAGTGTTTGGAGGGGTGTACGGTCTTGCTTATCAGTTCAACAGCGGTATGGCGGCCATGGCATCCGTTTTTAAATCCTTTCGTTGGCTCTCTCTCCTTTGGGTGGATATGCGCCACAGGTGTGGCTGTCTGTGCAGGGCAATGATGGTAATGGCCAATCATCCAATTTACGCCAAATGTTTATTTTTACAAAGCTTAGCGTCTTAATTGTGTAAATGCTGACATTGAATATATGTATATCCTATTCTATTTAAATTACAATGTACAAACCCCAAAACCAGTAAAAATCTTAAATTAAAACAAAATATAATGATTTGCAAATCCTTTTCAACCTATATTCAATTGAATCGACTGCAAAGACAAAATACTTAACGTTTGTACTGGTAAACTTTGTTATTTTTTGCAAAAATTAGCTCATTTGAAATTGAATGCCTGCAACATTTTCAAAAAAGCTGGCACAAGTGGCAAAAAAGACTAAGAAAGTTGAGGAATGCTCATTAAACACTTTGGAACATCCCACAGGTGAATAGGCTAATTGGGAACAGGTGGGTGCCACGATTGCGTATAAAAGCAGCTTCCGTGAAATGCTCAGTCATTCACAAACAAGGATGGGGTGAGGGTCACCACTTTGTGAACAAATGCGTGAGCAAATTGTCAAACTGTTTAATAACAACATTTCTCAACGAGCTATTGCAAGGAATTTAGGGATTTCACCATCTACGGTCCGTAATATCATCAAAAGGTTCAGAGAATCTGGAGAAATCACTGCACGTAAGCGATGATATTACGGACCTTCGATCCCTCAGGCGGTACTGCATCAAAAAGCGACATCAGTGTGTAAAGGATATCACCACATGGGCTCAGGAACACTTCAGAAAACCATTGTCAGTAACTACAGTTGTTCGCTACATCTGTAAGTGCAAGTTAAAACTGTACTATGCCAAAAGAAAGCCATTTATCAACAACACTCAGAAACAACGCCGAGCTTGAGCTCATCTAAGATGGACTGATGCAAAGTGGAAAAGTGTTCTGTAGTCTGATGAGTCCGCATTTCAAATTGTTTTTGGAAACTGTGGACGTTGTGTCCTCCGGACCAGAGAGGAAAAGAACCATCCGGATTGTTATAGGCGCAAAGTTCAAAAGCCAGCATCTGTGATGGTATGTAGGTGTATTTGTTCCCAAGGCATGGGTAACTTACACATCTGTGAAGGCACCATTAATGCTGAAAGGTAGATACAGGTTTTGGAGCAACATATGTTGCCATCCAAGCAATGTTATCATGGACGCCCCTGCTTATTTTAGCAAGACAAAGTCGAGCCACGTGTTACAACAGCGTGGCTTCATAGTAAAAGAGTGCGGGTACTAGACTGGCCTGCCTGTAGTCCAGACCTGTCTCCCATTTAAAATGTGTGGCGCAATATGAAGCCTAAAATACCACAACGAAGACCCTGGACTGTTGAACAACTTAAGCTGTACATCAAGCAAAAATGGGAAATAATTCCGCCTGAAAAGCTTCAAAAATGTGTCTCCTCAGTTCCCAAACGTTTACTGAGTGTTGCTAAAAGGAAAGGCTAGGTAACACAGTGATAACATGCCCCTGTGCCAACTTTTTTGCAATTTGTTGCTGTAATTAAATTCTAAGTTAATGATTATTTGCAAAAAAAAATTTAAGTTTCTCAGTTCGAATATTAAATATCTTGTCTTTGCAGTCTATTCAATTGAATATAAGTTGAAAAGGATTTGCAAATCATTGTATTCTGTTTTTATTTACAAATTACACAACGTGCCAACTTCACTGGTTTGGGTTTTTTTACTTACTATTGTTCTTGTGGTAATCACTAGGTTAAATCTGGGACCTCAGGTACTAAATTGTGTACCATCTCATGTTTGATGGTATGACAATAAATTTAATGCTTCTCAAACATAACTTATAAGTAATCATTAAACTGATTGCTGCTCACATCTTGGAGCAAGGGATGTACATGGGTTGCTACCAGCCCCCATTCATTTTCAATCAAAAGACGAACTATGTTACATCAGCAATGGTCTTTCATATATTTTGTATTATAACAAAGCATTAAATGTTTATGTGTTAAAT
Organism: Entelurus aequoreus; assembly: GCF_033978785.1. Taxonomy (NCBI): domain Eukaryota; kingdom Metazoa; phylum Chordata; class Actinopteri; order Syngnathiformes; family Syngnathidae; genus Entelurus; species Entelurus aequoreus. Next base: position 34,856,115 of record NC_084737.1, read on the forward strand.
AAATTGAAAAATGAAATAAATTAACATATCAGTATAGACAACAGTTTGGAAATTTAGCCCATTTAAATTAGTATTGATATTATATTTAAAATTAATAATTGTGTAATTGATAGTTCCCATTAGTTTTCACATTAATTTTACAGAAATGCCCATCTCGAGTGTGACGAGGTAAGTTATATACTGTTGGAAATCCTTAACATGACATATCTAAAGCACAGCTTCCCACCAAAACTTGACTTAAAACAAAATGCCTACGGCCTGATCTACTAAAAGTTTGCATATATTAAAACGTGCAAACAGAGGATTGCGTGTCTCTTTTTATCAATATGCAGTATATATGCTGATTATCAGAACAGCCAAAATACTGGGAGGAAAAAAAGCTAATAAAATTATATGGCACACACAGGCACCAGCACCCCTTGTAACTCTGGTAGAAAATGGATGGATGGATGGAGTGTGGTTTATCAAGAGTAAAAAAAATTTGCCGTTGCTGTTTTGCGTCCATCATTAATATGTCTAAAAAGGATGCGCAAACTGGCAGTTGCGCAGAAATACAGTAGCTATGAGAAAAGAGGTGATCACGCTGCAGCTCCGTCCTTGTCAACATATGTGAACTATCAAAAATAAAGAATATTTGACATACTGTTTATTCAGCAATATTGTTTTCTAAATTTATGGCTTCTAGATGATTTAAGGGGCTTCAATTGATGCGTTTTGGTGGTTTAATGACGTTTGTTTTTTCAAACAGTACACTGTATATGAAAAAACACATTTCTTATGCATTTTGTTGTATCTGGAACATTCCAGCACATGCTAGCAGTAAATACTAGCATTTCCCAGGGCACATCTTCAGCGCACACAGTCCTAGTGGATCACACGCAACACTCTCACTAATAGTACTTGCAATTTTATAGTTTGCATCCGCTATTTAGCGTGTGGTATTTGTATCTTAGTAAATCAGGCCCTTAAAGTGTATATTTCAAGTCAGGTTTTGGTGGATCAACTAAGGGGAAACCCTGAAACGGCTATACCATGAAAAGGATTTTGAACAATGTAACTTGATATGCCTCATCACACTAACTAGATTTTTTGACTTTCTGAAAAGTTTTTGTGTTCTACATTGAACTAATTAAATTATGGGGTGAGCAATTAAAGTACTATTCCTTATGTTAAAAGCAAGCCAGATGAATACATACTGAATCATTTGTAACCTTATTCACAGAGGCTGAAGCACTTGAATTAAACTCTAACCCCCCAAAAAATGCACAAAGCTGTTGCAGTTAATACTTGGAAATTGGCATTTTTATCTTTTCTGACTAAAAATAATTGAGGTTGAGTTGAAGAATATGGAAAAAATAAATGGATAATCAAGACTTTGTGTAGATAGGCAATCTTGCTGGCTAATTTATTTTCATTAAACAAAGGGTGGAGTTTTAAAGACAGTCTTCTTCAATATAATGAGGCCTTTTCTCAACAGAGACAAAACGGATCGTAACTGCCCTCAGTAAGGCAACCAGATGGTAACCATCAATCACTGTGTTTCACTATGCACACAGAAGAAAACATAACAGCATTTTCACACGGTCATATATACATCTTAAAACTGTTTATTTTCAAGTGGATACACAACAAAAATGCAACAAAATAAATTAATATATTGTTGAAGGCAAAGAGAAAAATAATTAGAAATCTTTTTACTGGTTCAGTGGGTCATTTTGTGTCACATTGCTGCTCCAGCATAATATTTTCCTTCAGCTGTAGTTTCCTTTTTGAGCAAGCTGCCTTGGACAAGGATATAAAAAGACCTTGTTTGCAGGATGTGGTGTCAAAAGGGCTGTGACTAAGGGGTGCCGTTTGGACTGTGTGTAGGTTTTTAGTCTTTTGGTTAAAATATTTTAGTTCTTAGTTCATCCTCTAGTTTACAACTCACGGTTTACTGTGTAGAACATTAAATGCAAATTGCAATTCCTCGATGGAGATGGCATGTTGATGTTTGGATCCAATAATGAACTATTAACATCCCCACCTTCTTTAATAGGTAGCTGATCTGAAGTGTAGTTTAAATGTATTCCTCCCTGTAGGTAGTTCCTTTAATTAAGGAACAGAAGGCGTCAGGCTGTGCAGGATAAAATGCCAAATCCCTGTGCCACTCCACTCCTAACCTGCCATAGCGAGCCGCTAATTGTCTGCTGATGCTGGCAAAGCGGCTGAAAAACACACACACAGTCAAATATTCCATGTTAGCTTTTATCGTGATTTATGATGCAAATATTGCCAACAGAGATTTTTTTTTAAATCCACCTATATAATTGGTAGATTTGTTTGTGGTCTTTCAAAAGAAAAAGCCTGGCTGGGAAAAGCCTTAGCAGACTTGACCAACATCACATCTTTTGGTTAGGGGTGCAAGTGCTGCCTAAATGGCTGTGCTGAAGAACAGTGCATCATAAAATAGATGGAAATATATCTTATCTCATGTAATTCTAGATTTCATACCATCAGCCTTGCTTCAGAAGCTATTTTCCTTGGACAACCGCCCGGTGGTAAATTATGAAGTAATTATTTTATTTTACACTTTAGTTCATTCATTTTTTGTTCATTTTTGTGTCGCTACCTTGAAGAGCACCTGGTTAGAGACATGTACCACCTTTTTCCGCTAAAGTATACAGTGAGTAGATTTTATTACCTCTACACTTTACTTGTACAAACCCCATTTCTATATGAGTTGGGAAATTGTGTTAGATGTAAATATAAACAAGACAATGATTTGCAAATCATTTTCAACCCATATTCAGTTGAATATGCTACAAAGACAACACATTTGATGTTCAAACTGATAAACTTTTTTTTTTTGCAAATAATCATTAACTTTAGAATTTGATGCCAGCAACACGTGACAAAGAAGTTGGGAAAGGTGGCAATAAATACTGATAAAGTTGAGGAATGCTCATCAAACACTTATTTGGAACATCCCACAGGTGAACAGGCAAATTGGGAACAGGTGGGTGCCATGATTGGGTATAAAAGTAGATTCCATGAAATGCTCAGCCATTCACAAACAAGGATGAGGCGAGGGTCACCACTTTGTCAACAAATGCGTGAGCAAATTGTTGAACAGTTTAAGAAAAACCTTTCTCAACCTGCTATTGCAAGGAATTTAGGGATTTCACCATCTACGGTCCGTAATATCATCAAAGGGTTTAGAGAATCTGGAGAAATCACTGCACGTAAGCAGCTAAGCCTGTGACCTTCGATCCCTCAGGCTGTACTGCATCAACAAGCGACATCAGTGTGTAAAGGATATCACCACATGGGCTCAGGAACACTTGAGAAACCCACTGTCAGTAACTACAGTTGGTCGCTACATCTGTAAGTGCAAGTTAAAACTCTCCTATGCAAGGCGAAAACCGTTTATCAACAACACCCAGAAACGCCATCGGCTTCGCTGGGCCTGAGCTCATCTAAGATGGACTGATACAAAGTGGAAAAGTGTTCTGTGGTCTGACGAGTCCACATTTCAAATTGTTTTTGGAAACTGGACGTTGTGTCCTCCGGACCAAAGAGGACAAAAAACATCCGGATTGTTATAGTCGCAAAGTTGAAAAGTCAAGTCAAGTCAACTTTATTTATATAGCACATTTTCAACAACTTTTTAGATTGACCAAAGTGCTTTACAGGTTAAAAAAGCATGGAGCAAACAAAAAAAACTAAGCAAAACAAAAAAAACAAACAAAGAACAAAAGCCAGCATCTGTGATGGTATGGGGGTGTATTAGTGCCCAAGACATGGGTAACTTACACATCTGTGAAGGCGCCATTAATGCTGAAAGGTACATACAGGTTTTGGAGCAACATATGTTGCCATCCAAGCAACGTTACCATGGACGCCCCTGCTTATTTCAGCAAGACAATGCCAAGCCACGTGTTACATCAACGTGGCTTCATAGTAAAAAAGTGCGGG